>NW_005871153.1:4236525-4289991 GCF_000147115.1 Myotis lucifugus
AGCACCCAACCTTCTCAAATTTGATAATCACACAAAGAAAAGAGTTATTTCAAGTAGTTTTCAAAACAGAAATCTGATTCTATATTCCTAATGAGATAAATTATAAGGTTAAAAAAAAACACTGCAAGTAAATCTTAAAACTTTACTTAGTAGGTTTATGTTAGCAGTAGGCTTCTGGCTGTAGTAAACTATTTGTATCAGACCAATCCTCTTGCCAACAACTATTAGAAGGGCTTGAGGGTGAGGGCAAGGGGGAGAGCTTTTTGAAGGCAACAAGGATTTGATGGGCCAAGTTCCAAGATAGAAAGGCAGTGCAGAATGAAAATAGAATAACACCTTCAAAGTGCTTAAAGAAAATAACTGTCACCCAGAACTCTACACCCAGCAAAAATATCCTTCAAAGAATGAAAGTGAAATGAAGACATTTTCAGACAAAAACTTAGACTACCAGAAACATCACAACCAGATCTACACCCGAAAGAAAAGTAAAACCAGAAGGAGAATGATCCCAAGGTGTAGGCATGAAAATGCAAGAAGAATGGAAGGGAAGTGGGCTAAAAGGGTGAATATACAATGACTGCATCAAAAAAAATAAAAAGTTTTATAGGGTTTCAAATATACATAGAATTAAAACACAGGTAAAAGTAGTACAAGAGGCAGGAGGGGACAAGTGGGTTTAAAGTGTTCAAAGTTCATTGCATTGTTTGGGAAATGAGAACTATACTAATTTGCACTAGAGTTTAATACAATAATCTCTAAGTAACCAATGAAAGGATTGTAATAGGATGTATAATGAGCATTCTAATAGGGCATAAAAATGGAATGATAAAAATAACTTAATATAAAATAACATAGGAAAAGAGAGAAAAGGAGCAGAGTAGAAATGATACATAGAAAAAAAGATTAGCCTTAATTGGTTTGGCTCAGTGGAAGATTAATATGGCATATTTATACCCAAATATATCAGTAAATTCATTAAACAGACTAAGTACTGCAACTGAAAGATAAAGATTGACCCAGCCAGGGGGGCTCAGTGGTTGAGCCTCCAACCATGAACCAGGAGGTTGAGGTTTGATTCTGGTAAGGGCACATGCCTGGGCTGCAGGCTTTATCCCCAATAGGGAATGTGCAGGAGGCAGCCAGTCAAGGATTCTCTCTTATCATTGATGTTTCTATTCCTCCCTCCCTCTCCCTTTTTCTCTTTGAAATCATCAAAAACATATTTTTAAAAAGGTAAAGCTGATCCAAATGGATGAATAAAAAACAAAACTCAAGTACGTATATGCTATTATCTTAATTACACAGTTATAGGAAGTTGAAAAGGAAAAGGGTTAGAGATGCCAACAATAACCAAAAGAAGGAGGGAGAAGATGGCTTGCTCTGCTGCCAGACAATTTATGTCCCCATATGTCCCTGTATCCTTTCACGCTGTTGCCCCAGAGCTGGAGCTCGGAGGGAATGAGCCTAAGTCCGTGCATGGGCCCTTTAAGAGGAACTGCCTGGGATTCCAGCAGCCTCCATGTCACTCAGGCACAATCCCCACTGGTTTTTACAGCCTGATAGAGGTCACGAAGAGTTCTCTTCTCAGCACTGCAACCCTGAGCTTGGGGTGTGATATTGGACTCCGGTTTAAAAACATACCATGCCCTAACCGGTTTGGCTCAGTGGGTAGAGCGTCGGCCTGAGGACTGAAGGGTCCCAGGTTCGATTCCGGTCAAGGGCATGTACCTTGGTTGCGGGCACATCCCCAGTAGGGGGTGTGCAGGAGGCAGCTGATCAATGTTTCTCACTCATTGATGTTTCTAACTCTCTATTCCTCTCACTTCCTCTCTGTAAAAAATCAATAAAATATATTTTTAAAAAAATAAAAATAAAAACATACCACATGTGTGTGTCAGACCAGCCCATTCTGTACCTCACCCCTCCTACCGGCGTCAATGTGCTTTTTTCTTCTTTTTTTTAAAAAAATATATTTCTTTATTGATTTCAGGAGCAAGGGAGAAGGAGAGATAGAAACATCAATGATGAGAATCCTTGATCGAGCCCGCAACCCAGGCATGTGTCCTTGGCAGGAATGGAACCTGGGACCCCTCAGTCCACAGGCTGACACTATATCCACTGAGCTAAGCCAGCTAGGGCAATGTGCTTTCTTCTTTAATTCTCTAGATGTAGGACTTCCATTCAGCCAGATTTCAGGTGGTTCTGAGTGATGGTTGTTCTATTTTTTAGTTGTAATTTTGATGTGGTTGTGGAAAGATGCAAGTGCCAGCATTTTCCTTTTCCACTATTTTTGTTTCTCTCTGATATATATCTCTTAGGACATTTCAAATCTTTTTTGAATTATTATGTGCTTAACTACATGAGTAAACAGAATGGGGGAGAATACCACAAATGGGGCCAAAAGGCACTGGCACACTTCAGTTGGCAATAGAAGGATGATGACATAATGGAGGAAATCAGGATTCCAGGCCAGGGCAGTAAATAGCAATGTAGTCTGGCTGCACAGCACAGGGAGGCCAGGCTGAGAACTAGGCCTCTGAAGTCTGGAGCAATGCTAAGACTTAGGTGCTCTCCAGTCACTTAACATATAAATGCACTTGTCCCAGGTTCACTCTCTTGGGAGAAGCAGCTGGAGTTCATCAGAGCATCCCCTCACATTGGTGTTTGGGGCATGGCCCCAGTTCTAAAGAGCAGTTGTGGAGGTGCAAATAGAAAGTAAAAGAAAATTTGCAAAGAAAGAAAATGTACACTTTATTGGCACACTCATTATTATGGATGAAGAGAGGGAACTCAAAAATCTCTAACTTTGGGGGATCAATCAGGAAAAAAGGAGACATGTAAAATTTTAGACAATAAAAAAAAAATCTCTAGCTTTATTCAGTAAGTGCTGGAACCAAGGTCAGAAAAGAGAAGGAAAGGGAAGATAATTACTTAGAGATGATGAGTTAGGTTTTAAGAAATTGATTTAGCACATAGATATTCAAGTGGAGATATTTTTAGTCCACTGGGAATATGTTCTAGAGCTAGAGTCAAAAATCCAGGTTGGTGATATGTTGATTTGAGAGCTATTAACATTAAAATGATAGCTGCATCCATGAAGGGTAAAAACATTCCCTGGTGAAGTGAAGAATCAGAAGACCAAATGATAAAGCCTGTGGATAAAGCTAGGATGAGGGCTTTGGAGGAGAAACAGATACCAGTGACAATGAAAGGAGAATTAATTAATAAAGAAGAAAACATCAAAGTATTATTGCCATAGAAGGCAAGAAAGAACACAAATTTAAAATAGCAATATTAATTTTTAAGAGTAGGAGATGCCAAAATACTAGTAAATGAGATGAACAGTGAAAGTACTAGTGGGTTTACTAAGGAAGCAAACACTGTTGGCCTGTGAACACTGGGGCAAAGGCACATAACCCAACCCTGAGAAGCCTTCGCCAGTCTCTTCTCATATCTTTGGATCTTTATTAGTTTGCTTCACAAAGGAAATATATGTCTTCAGTATTCTAATATCATATTGCAATCTACTGTCTTGTAATAACTGACTCAAAAATCTCAGTCTTAATGTCTCAGTAATTATGGGGAGATGAGTAAAATCTAGAATATAAAATCTAATTACCATGAAATATTCTAATTCTGGGTTAAAAATATGTTAGGAAGTAAATATAAATGTATTTATCCAGGAGCACGATACCTCTTATTTTCACTATTAAGAAACTCCATGTCATCAGAATGCTTACCTTCTCTATCTTGAACTGTGAGCAGGTCTGATTGAAGGCATCTGCCACTTTGCTGTATTCTGGTTGGCCAGGCTGTAGCTCAACCAGACAGACACGCTGCTGCTTCATATCACTCCAGTGTCCAGGGATCTCAACTGCAAAGTAGACATTTGAGGACACTCTGCACCCGGGAAGGCTCATCTACACAGTCCCCCTTCCTGGTTCACTTCAAGAAACCGAATAGCATGTGTGTTCTTGTTTTACAAACTCCTGATTCAATGTATTCAATACATTTCTTATATTTCTAGGAGAATGTTTTTCAAACCATGGAACACAGACCATCACAGAACCAACTGTAATGCTTAAAACACACACACACACACACACACACACACACACACACACACATCTGAGGGACAGAACCTGTGTCCCTACATCTTCACAAGTTTTGATCATGTCCAGACTGGACTGCATATTCTGCTCAGTCTCTAATCTGTCATAATTCAATAATTTAACAATTATTTCCATATGATGTTTTAAATAGTCGCTATTGTCTTGTTTACAAATGCATAGATTTTTGCTAGAGCTCCCACCACAAGGCCATCCACATCTGTTCTTTCGTTATTCTTCACACCATCCTTAAGAGTTGAGTGGGTGGGTGGGTTCTGCTATGTGGCGTTTGTGGGGGCAGCTCCATCTCCTCTTCTGCTAAATGAAATTTTATTCTTGAGTTCTCATTGCCCCAGGGTTGCTCTGGGTGTGAGGAATTCATTCCAAATGATCTCCCAAAAGAAGAAGAGAAGGTACTGAAAGGGAAGCCATTTTTACTAGTTTTCAGTGGGGGACTTCTGTGGCTGGAAGTCTGTCTCGCCTCTATATGAGACAAGCATTCCCTTCTCAGAAGCAGATCCAGTCAGAGAATCTGAGGCTGCTTCCTATGTGTGTGTCTAGGAACTTTCTTTTCAGGGCAAAGGAGGCGGTGACTTCTGGGAGATCCTGCAGGCTCCGGGGCCTCTATGGGTACCAATCACAGAGGCAGAAAGTGCCCACTTTCTGACCAGGCTGTCTTCCCCATTTTGTTCTAAATAAAACCTTGGGCCACGTTTCTTTAAAGCCCATGGCTGTCCCTCTCCGGACTGAAGCAGCCATTACCTCCCAGAAGAACTGGCTCTAGGAAGCTTGTGAACTACAAAAAGGCAAGGTTTGGCTATGTTACCACCAAGATGGTCATCCTCAGGATGTTGGGCTCCCCCAGGCTGTATTTTCCCGACCTTAATGTAAACTCCGTAAGTTTTCTATTTTAATGCATAAGAGTTACTTGAATTCTATCTACTTGACTACAATGTTGATAGACGTACAAAATAGTGTTAAGCCCAAAGTAAGTGTAAAATAGTGGATAACAAGCGTGATAGTTTGACTCACCTTGAGGTTTTGTGATGCGCTGAATTTGTAAAATGTGTCCGTTTGCACCTGTAGCAATGCATGTTTTCATGTCCACTGTGTAGTTCTGATTATTAATTTGGACATCAACTGTTTTTCTCTGTTTTTTTCTTGCCTCCTCCAAGTTCATATTGGTTATTTTGTCAAAACTACGAAAAGTGTTACCGTGGATATATTGCCATTCTACAAACTCAGTGATATAATCTGCTCTGGATTCCTGCTCTTTGGCTGATCTAACTGTCTTGATCATCTCCTCAACTGCATTTCTAGCCTGTTCCACATCTCTGCTAATTCCTGAAACCTTAATCAAAGGTTTCTGATGGTCCAAGTCCACACAAATATTCAAGTCCTTCTGCAGCTTATTCAATTCCTGATATTCCTTTTCATCAAAATCTTTGATACATTCCTCTTCACTGATGTAAAGACTCTGTTCCTTTTCCATCAGATTCTGTAGGCAGGAGAGGGCATTTTCTACAGATGTTTCATTTTCACCACACACCTGAAAAATTGCTGATTCCGTTTTCTTCTCCAAAACCAAAGGCTTTGGTTTAGAGGAAGGTTGCTTTGAGAAGCCGAAAAATGCTAAAACAGAAACACAGGGGAATGCAACAATTGTTTTGTATTTAAAAAGAAAAAAATGTTTAGCTATTAGCAATTTCTCCCTTTCTCCTTTCCTCTGTTCCTCCCTCCCTACCTTCTTTCCTTCTTTTTGCTTTTATAGTTGCTGTGCTGCATATCACATTTGTAGGACTTATTAATCTTATAATTGGAAGTGTGTACCTTTTGACCACTTGCACCCATTTGCCCACCTCCCACCACCCCACCTCTGGCAACCACTAATCTGTTCTCTGTATCTGAATTCAGGTTTTTTTAGATTCCACAGATTAGACTTATTATACATTATTTGTCTTTCTCTGTCAGACATTTCATTTAGCATAATGCCCTCAAGGTCCATCCATATTGGTGCAAATGACAGGATTTCCTTTTTTATGACTGACTAATATTCCATTGTCTATGCAGGATTATGCAAAAGTAGGTTTACAGTTGTCCATATGGAAAATCTATACATATAAAAGCCTAAGCGACTGTTACAACCAGATGACCGGCCCGTAGCTATAACATGCACTGACCATCAGGGGTCAGTGCGCTCCCACAGTCAAGTTGCCATGACCAGCCAAACTCCCGTGGCCCCAATCGCCGGCCAGGCCGAGGGACTCCACCTGTGCATGAATTCGTGCACCTGTCCTCTAGTAATACAATAATTTTTAAGTGGTTATACAAGAATAAACTCAGTTTCACATACTCACAACTATAAACGTACTTTTGCCCCACCCTGTATATACCACATCTTTATCCATTTATTTTGCCAATGTTGTTTCCATGCCTTGGCTATCTCAATTCTGCTTCAATGAAATATGGGGCAGCCGATATCTTTTAGAGATAATGATTCATTTCCTTCAGATAAATACCCAGAGGTGTACCTACTGGATCATGTGTTAGTTATATTTTTAATTTTTTTAGGAAACTCCTACTATTTCCCATAGTGGCTATACCAGTTTACATTCCCAGTGCACAAGGATTCCGTTTTCTCCTCATTTTTGTCAACACTTATTTTTTGTCTTTTCCATAATTCTAATATGTGTGAAGTGATATCTCATTATTATTCTAATATGTGTGAAGTGATATCTCATTATTATTTTCATTTGCATTTCCCTGATGATTAGTGATGCTAAGCACTTTTTCATGTACCTGTCAGCCATTTGTATATCGTCTTTGGAAAAAAATATGTCTATTCATATCCTCTGTGCATTTTTAAATTGGATTGTTTGGGGTTTTTCTATTGAGTTGTATGAGTTCTTTATATATTTTTTATATTAACCCCTAATCAGGTATATGACTTGCAATTATTTTCTCCCATTCAATAGAAAAATATTGATGGTTTTCTTTGCTCTACAGAAGCTTTTTTGTTGATATATTCCCACTTGTTTATTTTTGTTTTTGCTGTGTGTGATTTTGGTGTCAAATCAAAAAATTATTGTCAAGACTGATGTTAATAAGCTTACCCCTTATGTTTTCTTTTAGACGTTTTATGGTTTCAGGTCTTACATTCAAGTCTTTAATCTATTTTGAGTGGATTTTTGTGTATGGTGGAAGATAGTGGCCAGTTTCATTCTTTTGCAAGGCTGTCCAGTTTTCCCAACACCGTTTATTTTATCACTAGAGACCCGGTGCACAAATTCGTGCACAGGTGGGATGCCTTAGCCTGACCTTCTTACCCAGTCCTGATCAGGGCCAATCTGGGATGTCCTCCATGGGGGAGGGACCGCAGGAGGTTGGTCTTGGGAGCATACTGACCACCAGAGGGCAGTTCCTGTGTTGAGCATCTCCCCTGGTGGTCAATGCATGTCATAGTGACTGGTCAACCAGTCATTCAGTCAACCAGTCGTAACGGTCACTTAGACTTTTATTTATATAGATATGTGCTACTGAAGTAGGTGCCCAACACTATTTATTAAAGAGACTACCCTTCCCCCATTGTATATTCTTGGCTCTTTTGTTATCAATTAATTGGCCATATATGCATGGGTTTCTTTCTGGGCTCTCTAGTCTCTTCCATTGATCTATGGTTCTGTTTTTACACCAATACCCTACTGTTTTCATTACTGTAGCTCTGAAAAATACTTTCAAATCAGGAATTGTGATGCCTCTACCTTTTTTATTCTTTCTCAAATTGCTTTTGCTATTTGGGGTCTTTTGTGGTTATATACAAACTTTACAATTGTTTGTTGTGATTCTGAGAAAATTCCATTGGAATTTTGATAGGGATTGCACTGAATCTGTAGATTGCTTTAGGAAGAATGGATAGTTTAACAATGTTCATTCTTAGAATACGTGAGCACATAATATCTTTGTATTTATTTTGTCTTTTTCAATTTCTTTTATCAGTGCCTTATCAGTTTTACCTTCTTGGTTAAATTTATTCCTACATATTTTATTCTTTTTGATACAATTATAAATGGGATTGTTTTCTTAATTTTTCTTTCTGATAGTTCATTAAAGATTAGCCGATTCAAGGTGGACAGAAAAAGACAAATACCATAAGATCTCACTTACAGCCCTAGCCGGTTTGGCTCAGTGAATGGATCGTCGGCCTAAGGAATGAACGGTCCTGGATTCAATTCTGGTCAAGGGCACATGCCCAGGTTGTGGCTCGAACCCAGTAGGGGGCGTGTAGGAGGCAGCCGATCCATGATTCTCTCTAATCATGAATGTTTCTATCTCTCTCTCTCCCTTCCTCTCTGAAATCAATAAAAATAAATACTTTTAAAAATCTCACTAAAAAAAACCTAAAAAAACAACTCACACTCATAGAAAAAAGAGATCACATTTGTGGTTGCCATACGTGGATTGGGGGAAGGGAAAACTGAAAAAAGAGGTCAAATGTACAAACTTCCAGTTACAAGATAAATAATGACCAAGGATATAATGTACACAATGATGACTATAGTTAACACACCTGTATGATATATATGAAAGCTGTTAATTCTAAGAGTTCTCATCACAAGGAAATAAAATCACTTTGCTTTTGCTGTTTAAGACATGTATGAGATGATGGAAACTAACTAAACATACTGCAGTAACAAATGTACAGTAAAACCATTATGCAGTACACCTTAAACAGTGACATATCAATTATATATCAATACAACCAGGGGAAGCTAATAAACTACCACAAAAAATACTGTACAATTTTAGCTATTTCTCATATGACCTCAACATTAGGAACGTGCATTTCATAAAAATCAACAACTCACATGCAATTTTAGACATTATAGACTGTGAGGGAGCCTGGGAGCCTTCTCTTTTTTTCATGTTGGCACAAAACACATCCATTATTTGAGGCTGAAAGATAACAACTTTAACTTTTTTCACAGACTGGACAAGTCCTTTCTGGATAAAGTCTTCAATGGCATCCATCATGGCTTCAGCAACCTTATCTGTGTCTTGTTGAGCTTGTCCTAGAAAGGCAAATAAAAATGACTAGAAAAATGAAGACACGATTGGAGAAGGCTGAGGAATTAATTAGGGATTCCAATTCTCAGTGAATGCATCTCCATACCCCAAATTTTTCACCTCCATGTACTTTTCTAACAATCCACCAGCAAACACTTTTGAAGCCCTAGATGAGTGGAGAGTTCTTGTTCCAGGATGTCAAGAAGCCAACAGCCCAACAATGGAAAAAGGAAATCTAACTTTTGATGTCTGATGTTCATATTTGCTCTATTTAGCGGAGTCCTGCTCGTTGTGTTTCTCTGTGTGACCAAGCACAGTTAATCTTTCTTGGCTCACTCGTGTTCTCAAAACATCCAAAGTAAAAGATACTAATACATATTGAATTATCATGCTCTTTAAAGACAACAATTTTTGTTTTGCTTAATCATCAATTGACTTTACAATGTATCCTTTTTCTTTGAGGACTTGATTTATTCTAAGATAATTTAGTAAGATGTCTAGAGCTCTAAGCTTTTGTTATTATATATACTTTTTTACATGCAAGTTATGTTGAACGTCCAGGAAGTCTTTCTTCCCACACTTGGTGAGATTTTAGCTGACTGGCAGGAATTAAGGTTGCCACCTGAGCAGGTTGTCTCCTAATTAAGCATGCCCCATACCCTTTTTCCTCCAGCTGACTGCCTTGGTAAGATCATGGCAAGTTCCTTGAAAATTCTCATGAAAAACCATGGAAGCAGTCCCATCTGAACAGCAGCTGTCACATTGGGTGGGGGAAGGGCAGGTAACAGTGTAGAAGTCCCCTGACAAACCTGGTGTGATAGACTAAGGGCCCACTAGGTTTACCCCCATAGATGGTGCCCACCATCACTGCAGAAATAAGAGTAGACCTCTGTGACTTGGCTCTGTACACGATTGTGGGAGTGTAGACAAACCCCACATAAAACTAACCAAGAAGGTTTGTTCAGGTTTTTTGCTTTTGTTTTTAATTAGATGAGCAGGGAAAGAGGGAAATTCTCCTTTGCAAAGCTGTGGTTATCTCATGATATTTGGAAGAATTTAAATCGGAGTGTTAAGACATAGTCACTCACTTTCAACAAATATTTAATGTGTCCCATCAAAAGTTAGATGCTTATCTAGGCACATAGGACACAATGCATATAATATGTAAAGACAAATGGTGTTCAATAGGTGAAGTATGGAAAACTGAAGGAAAGCCTAGAACTGTGGAATAGGGGTGTGATATGTGCAACCTCACCTGGTGTGCTCAGGGAAATAGATCTGTTTTTGTGAAAAATAAGTCTGGAAGGCCTACCATGCGGGGGCGGGGGGAGGGGCATAGGAGGCACTGGAGCAGAGAACCCACATCTAAGGCTATAATAAAAGGTTAGGCAACGACAAGAGCTAAATAAAAAGGGGACCAGAGCAAGGAGATATTTAGAAAATAAAGTCAGGAGGACCTAGGGACCAACTGCCTGTATACCTGGCCTGTGTACCTGACCCAATGTACCTGCTTTTGTCACCCACACACCTTCATGTGTGTATCATGGGCACACAGTACTGCGGTTGTTTGTTTACATGTCTGTCTCACAATGAGCTAGGTGGTTCTTGTGGACTGAATCCTTTCCTTAGTCATCTTTCTGTCCTCCAGGCCTCAGCACGGTGCCTGGCACATGGCAGTCACTCAGAAAACATTTAACCAAACTAATTAATAAACTAATAAACATGGGAGTGATAAAGAGAGTAGAGTCAAGGATTCTAGATAGAAAGTGATATGATCAGGGATATAACAGCAGGTAAGTTTTCTAGGAGAGAAGACAGTGAATTGGGTTTGGAGTTTTCATTGAACTTGAGGTGCTGGCAGGAATCACTGACCACCCATTATCTCCCTGAGGGCAGATATCTGTAGGTACTGGGTAGAGGGCTTCCTTTAAGGCCAGAAGCTGTCTACATCCCTCCCAGTCAAACTCAACTCATAAATACCACTAAGGGAGAAAGCGTCCCCATCCATTAGTCTAAGGACCAGCTCAGGTGGTGATAGAGATAGGCAAAGAAGATAAGCAAGGAGAACCAGCTAAATTGCAGGTTCAGAAAGTGACAAGGATGGGTGAGTTTATTGAGGCTAAACTTCTGGAGGGCCTACCAGGCCAGTGCAGACATTCAAACTTAGATTCCTGAGCAATGGAATGATCAATCCAGGACCAAGTGGTCCCTCTCTGGAACCAGTCAGCTCCATTCCACTTCAAGCCTGAGGGAGTTTGCCTCCCCTGACCAGCTCTCTTAAGGGACACCAAGCAAAAATTCCTAATCAATGCATAGAACTCAGATTCCTGGGGAAAGAGCTCAAAGAGCCTAACCTTAGTAATGATAAACCCAAAGCACATCTTTCTATATGGAGAATCAATCATACAATCATTATATAGTTAGAGGAAAACAGGAAACTTGAAAAGAGGCAAGTAGGCTGAGAAGAGAAAGGTGATGAGTTGAGTGTCTGACCCATTAGAACCCACTGGGTTATGGTGATTGAAAGGTTTCTGTGCAGAGATGCCCTAAGGCCAACCTGCACAGCCACTGCTCAAGAGCTGAGAGAAGAGGCTTGGCAATGCTCATGTGGGAGTCAGTTACAGGGAGGTGGGAGGCGATGCACTGATGTTCTCTGTGGAGAGGGGATGGAGGGGAAGGTTGAGTACTAAATAATGTGGGATATGGAAGAGATGGCAAAAGAGAAAGGAACCGGTGAAAAGAGAAGGAGGGATGACCATTCTTTCTCTTTGCTCCTTTCCCTTCCTCTATCTTCCCCTCCATATTAGAGAGCAGATGTCTTGCTCATTCCCTCTGTGACTGCCTTGGGGTGAGGATGCTGCCCTTACTCAGACTCAGCATCAACTGCATTCAAGTCAGCAGGAAATCAAAGGGAAAAGGGACACCTAAGAATTTAGCCTTGAGAGGCTACCAACCTGTCCCAATGGCTGGGAGGCAAATGGTCGAGTGATTCCGTTTTTCACACTCTTGCAAAACACAGGTAACTGATCTCTTGACATCAGCTCCACCAACCACATGAATAATATTCTTGCACTTCAGAGAGCCACCATCAGTAATTATATAACCATTGTTGTGCTGTTGAGCTAAGAAACACAAAACAGAAAGATGCAAAATCAGATGCTGAACCTACTCTCTGATTGTTTACAAAGCAAAATGTCTGCTTTGTCAAATAAAGCATTTTACGCCAATAAGAGACTCCTGAAATACTACCTCTGATGAATCTGTCTCGCTTACCTTCTCTTTTTAGCCATGATCTCACTTTTCACTCCTCTTCATTTCTAATTCTCTATGAGTGGAATTCTTTAGTAAAATGTGTGATTTTTAAGATTCATATGTTGTCTCCCTCTCCACAGCCTCCCACATTCAGCCTTCCACTTATACTTTACGACTGAAAAACAGCATTGTGCCTTACCTAGGCGAGAACATTCTATTTCCACATTTTGTCCAGCCTTTTCCAAAATTGCTTTGGAGACCCCTACATGAGAACATCAACATATTTACAAACATGAATAAAAAATCAATACAGTACACTTAGATCACAATGATTGCCTCATTATCTAAAGTCTTTCCCAATTATTAAAGGAATCTTACATTACAACCTGGGCATTTTTGATCAAAAATTCAGGAAATAACTTACCAATAAAGGAAACCATGTCAAAATAATTTTAAAATTATTAATTCATATAACTAAGCCAAAGTTGTAGAAACTAGTTTGGCTATAGCAGCTGCAGAATAGTTTCGTTATAGAAACCCTCCTTCAAGGGATCTACTGTGACCATTACTGTAGCAAAAGTCCTACAAGTAAAGTACCTGCTTTGTGATCAAATGTCTTTGTTGTTGAATTTACAATCACATCTGCTGCTTCTTTAGCAATATCTCCAGTGGCCACCTGGAAGGTGATGGGGCCAATTTTCATTTCATGCACTCCTGAAGCAGGGCTGGTAACAGTCCCATACAAACCTGAAAAGAAAAAAGAAATGGAGTTAATAATCAAGTTAACAATAGCAAGAATGACTTAAGTCTCATGCTCCTCACATGTGGCCCTCCCATACAGTACTTCTCTTCGTCTCCATCCCAAATCCTGTATCTCTGGTCTTTAATATGGTCCTGACCCTTAGCCCAAAGGATGGTCTATTTCTGAAAAAGCATTATAAAATACTAGTGCCCCGGTTCACTGATTCGTGCACATTGAAAGGAAATTAATTAGAAGGTGGCTGGTGGGGTGGACTGGGAAAGATGGGCCAGGCACACCCTGGAGCCAACCTCCTGAGGTCCCTTACAGGTCGGCCACACCTGGGGCAGCACTGTGACTTGAAGGGCATCTGCGGAGTGGGGTCCCTCAGCCTGGGCTGCGGGGATAGGGCCAAAAACAGCTCTCCCACATCCCCCACGGGGTCCCAAATTTTGAGAGGGCAGTTCTCAGGTGGCACACCCCGGAATCGGGCTCCCTCGTCTCTGGTTCTGAGAACCACCACTGCCAAGTCAAGGCAGCTCAGCAGCTCCTGCATTGAGCGTCTGCCCCCTAGTGGTCATTGCATGTCATAGCTATCAGTTGGACAGTCAGATGGTTGCTTAGCCTTTTACATATTTAGATAAAACATATCAAACGTGGGCTTCTGCTGCTGGCCAAGGTGAAGTAAGCCCAAGAGAAACTATCTCTCCAACTGACTACAACTAAGACAAGGGGAAAATACAATATCTAGTAACTGAGGAAAAGTAAGCAACAGCAGGCAGATTGGGAAGGGGAGTCAAAACCTGAAGAGGCAACCTGTAAAGCGGGAAGTTTTGAAATTTTCCTATTTTCTCTCCCAACTTTGACCCAACGGTGGCCCTACTGGTGGAACTGCATGAGCACAGGTAACAAAACTCTCAGAGGATCCCTGTCTTTGTGACTAGAGGATTGAGAAAAGGGGGCCCTGTGAGCTGAAGATTATGGCAGGGATCTTCCTTATTTCCCATAATTTTTTTTTATATTCAATTGAGCTTTATTTAGAAATTGGCACAGCTTCCATTGGAAAAATGTATGTGTACATATACTTAATATTTCTTTTTGAGTTAAATATTTTTATCCTGATATTCTTTTATTTTTACATTATATACATTTTTTACTAATTAAGGTATCACAAAAGTGTCCTTATCCCCTCATTATCCCCCCCGCCCCACCCCAGTCCTGCCCTCACCCTCACCCCCTGTTGTCTGCATCCATCCTTATGCTTATATGCATGCATACAAGTCCCAGATTTGTTTTTTTTAAATCCAGGCCCTACCCCAAGGTGACCCCAGTTGCAGAACTCCATAGTGGTACCACAGGGAGTTAAAGCTCTTAGAGTTCTCTATTTCTATCTAGAAGATCCAGGGAAAAGGGTCCTTGTGGTCTGAAAAGTGTACATGGCTGTGTGTGGGAAATACCTGTTATTTTTCTCTCTCTCTTCTCTCTCCCCACTTTGCCCGAGGACAACCCTGATCACACAAAGTTATGTGGCAACAGAACAGGCAACTTAAACTCCAAGAGACCACTGTCTCTCTGGGGAGAGGCCTCAAAAATGGGCTCCTGCAAGCCAGGAGTGTGAGGGGAGTTCTGCTGAGGGGATAGCTGGAGAAGGTGGACCCTGGTTCTGTGACAAACGGGAATAAATCCTAAGCCCACCCTGGAGCTCCACATGGGGGAGCCGTCCCAAGCAGCACAGCAAAGGCTCTGAGAACTGAAGTGACATGGGAACGCTGCCCATAGAAGGTGAGACAGGATGTTAGGATGAACTTAACTGACGGACTGCCTGCTAAAACAATTACGATTTTCCAGGAGATTTTTAACAAGACCCAAGTGTCACAACATAATAATGAAAATAACCAGTCTATTATCACAAACTGCTTGTCATACAAAGAACCAAGAAAATGTGAGCAGTTCTCAAGGGTAAAGATACTCAATATAAATGCTTCTGTCAAGATGATCCAGATGTTGGACTTATCAAAGACTTTAAAGTGTCTACTATAAATATGCTCCCTGAAGTCAAACTAAATATATTTGAATGAATGGAAATGATTTGGAATGAGTGGAAAAATAGGAGTCTCTGCAGAGAAATATAAATTATAAATTAAGAATCAAATGGACATTTTAGCACTTATAAATACAATATCTGAAAATTTAGAGAGTCATTGGATAGACTCAACAGTAGACAGAGAAATGAATCTGTGAACTTGGATGCAGATCAATAAAAAATATCCAATCTGAAAAACAGAGAAAAAAAGATTAAAAGGGAAAAAAGAACAGATCCTCAGGGACTGGCAGGACACTATCAAAAGGCCTAACATTCATGTTATTGGAGCCCCCAAAGGAGATGAGAGACGAGTGCAGGAAAACTATTTGAATAAATGACTGAAAAATCCCCAAATTTGATGGAAGACATACATATTGAGATTCAAGAAGCCTCAGAAAACTCTAAATAGGAAAAAGCCAAACATGTAACAGCAAATTTGACAGAGAAAAAGCATTTGGTTGGTATTGTCTCTTTAAATGTGTCTATTTCCAAAAACACAGGTCACATCATCCTTAGGAAATACGAGCCTCATCACTACTTAAAGCCCTCTGTACAGATTATCTAACTTGGATTGTTTACTCTTCCACTCAAGACTGTCAATCGTGGCCACTGTCTTGCATGCTTGGGTGTATGGAATATGATTTAATATCTCTGTTCTCACAAATAGATTTTTTTCATAAAAATCATCACTGCTGAATTAGCCGCTACATCAAGAAGGAAATTAGGAGAAAAACCAAGATGGCGGCATAGGTAAACACCGGAAATTGCTGCCTCGCACAACCACTTCAAAGAAACAACTAAAAGACAAAACGGACATCATCCAGAACCACAGGAAGGCTGGCTGAGTGGAAATTCTACAACTAGAAGGAAAGAGAAAAGCACACTGAGACTCAGAGGAGGTGTGGTGTGGAAGTAAAGTGCAGAGGTACAGAGGCGCATGGGGAAAGGGCTGAGAACTGAGGACGCAGCTGTCTTTTTCAATTGGGAGGAATATACAAGCTACTGACTGCTCTGAACTCCAGTTCTGGACCAGTCTCTGGGGACCTAGACTCATATGGGGAGAAACTGGACTGGCAGTGGGCAGAACTCGAGGGCGGCTCTCTCTCAGAGGTGCTTGCAGTGATTACCGTGGAACAGTGAGAACCAGGTCCTCTTAGAGCAGGGCTGAGGATCAGCCATAGCTGTTTTCTTCACCCTGTTGATCCCTGAGGCCCTGCCCCACCAAAGCTGTGCGCAGAGACTTTTGCATATGAATGCCCTGACCCTTTGCAATCCAAAATTACCTAACTAACTGTAGCTGGGTCAGAGAGGCCCAGAACATCCAAAAAGAAGGCCCAAGGCCCCACAACAGCTTGCATTGCTTCACAGCTGGGCCTTTTCTGGGCACCTCCAAAACCCAAACAAAGAAAAGGAATCTGCAGATCTCTCCATAGCTCCTGCTGGGTAGCCTCAAGCAGAGGCTAAATTAGCACCTCCTTAGAGATCCAAGAGCCAGTATACTCAGTGGTCAGAGTAGCACCATCCAGATTACAACTCCTCAGATCCATAAGGGACACACTCAGGGGGCAGACTCAGTGAGCACCAAAGCCCCACTGAAGCAAGTCTTGCCCCATAAGAGTGTTTTCAGCACAGAAGTTCTCCCACCATAACCACAGCTGATTCTCACAGCCACTTGGCCTGGAGGTCAATTCCTCCCAGTGATACCTACAACAATCAAGGCTTAACTACAACAAGACTGTGCACACAGCCCACAAAGTGGTTCACCAAGAGTGTCCACCTCAGGTAATAGGGGAGGCTGAGCCACTGGGCCCTATAAGACACTTAGCACACAAAGCCACTCTACCAACACAGGGAAGCAGCCAAAATGCAGAGACAAAGAAAGAGGTCACAAATGACAGAAATGGAGGAAAGCAAACTACTGGATATAGAGGTCAAAACCACGGTTATAAGGTTTTTCAAGAATTTTCTAGAAACCACCGATAAATTTAGTGAGACCCTCGAAGATATGAAAAAGGACCAACTAGAAATTAAGCATACACTGACTGAAATAAAGAATATTATACAGAGTTCCAACAGCAGACTAGAGGATCAAAAGAATCAAGTAAAAGATTTGAAATGCGAAGAAGCAAAAAACGCCCAACCAGAAAAACAAAAAGAAAAAAGAATCCATAAATATGGATTCTGGGACAACTTCAAGCGTACCAACATCCAAATTATAGGGGTGCTAGAAGAAGAGAGAGAGCAAGATATTGAAAACCTATTTGAAGAAATAATGACAGAAAACTTCCCCTACCTGGTGAAAGAAATAGACTTACAAGTCCAGGATGCGCAGAGAACCCCAAACAAAAGGAATCCAAAGAGGACCACACCAAGACACATCATAATTAAAATGCCAAGGGCAAAAGACAAAGAGAGAATCTTAAAAGCAGCAAGAGAAAAACAGTCAGTTACCTACAAGGGAGTACCCATATGACTGTCAGCATATTTCTCAATAGAAACTATGCAGGCCAGAAGGGAGTGGCAAGAAATATTCAAAATTATGAATAGCAAGAACCTACAACCAAGATTACTTTATCCAGCTAAGCTATCATTCAGAATTGAAGGTCAGATAAAGAGCTTCACAGATAAGAAAAAGCTAAAGGAGTTCATCACCACCAAACCAGTATTACATGAAATGCTGAAAGGTATCCTTTAAGGAGATAAATAATTTGATGAACAGAATAAACTGGTGAATATAATAGAATAATGGACATAGAAAGGGAGTGGACTGACAATTCTTAGGGGGGAAGGTGTGTGGGGAGTGCGGGAAGAGAGTGGACAAAAATCATACACCTATGGATGAGGACAGTGGCAGGGGTAAGGGCAGAAGAAGGAGGGGAGCTATGGGGGCGAAAAAGAGGAACAACTGTAATAATCTGAACAATAAATATTTAATTAAAATTATTTAAAAAAATCATCACTGCCATCTTTCACTTATCATTAAGTAGTCATTTAATAACTAGAAATAATTTCTTAATTTAATATTTTTTCTGAACCCCAGAAAAGAACAACAAAATAAGTATGAAATAAATTTAAGAAATATGAAATTATATCTTTACTGAACCTTGTGTCTTCTGAGTCTTGGCAATTTTGTCACTGATGAAATTTCCATTAGCTATTTTGTCAAATTCATCTGAAAATGCCTGGAAACACAAAGACAGTTTTGATTACTACAATCCTTAGTAGATAGACAAATTTGATTCATCACAGTTTATAATCATGCATGCACAAATATTGATGAGAGCACAATTCTCAAAGTATTGTTATTATCATTATATATTTTTAAAGCTATAAAAATACACATATTATTTCTACAAATGCATCCCATGAAAATTATAAAAATGGGAACAAAGATATAAATATAAAAATATTGATTAAAGTGCTTTTTATTAAAATCAAGAAGAAAATACAACAGTTTAAAATCCAATAAGGAAATTGTTAAATACATTTTAGTATATCCCTGTGTTAAAATATTTAGCAGCCATTAGGAATTGCATTTTCAAAGAGTAGTTAATGGAATAGGGAAATACTCACTTTACACTATTAAATGAAAGAAGGTTAACTTTAATTATATTATTATGACACCACTTTGTAAAGTACATATATATAGAAGAAGACTAGAATGAAATATGACTAAAATAATTTATGCATTTTGCATTATTCAAAGTTTCTACAATGAATATATATTTCTTTTATATTCGGTAAGAGCAAGTAAGTTGCCAGTTGTTAAAAATATAGTGTTAAGATAAAGACAATCACAAGAACACAGATACTTCAGTTTTTAACTTCTTAATTGTACCAAAAGAGGAATGGCTAGTGGAGTAGTGCATTTTGGAGCAAGAGACTGTATTTTAGGTTTAATGAACTTATGAGTTCCATTTCTTTGCCTGGTAGTGACACTCCAAAATCATCACTATTTTGGAAAACAAGCAACAGAGAATTTTGTTGGTAAAAAAACAAAAAGTACCAAGTAACATCTTGGCTAAAAGGCTGATACAATAAAGGAAAAGGACTGGAACAGATTATAGACTGAGGGTGTCAGACTCATAGACCTCCAGAGCCCAGGCAGGAAGATACAAGTGTAAAGGTGAAGAATGTGACTCTGGAGGACTATCCAGCACCTGCCATTCAGCCACAGCAAACTGTTCAGTCAGAAACCCATACCCAATGTGTCAGAATGTTTGAAATTTTAGGTCACAGTGGACATCTGGAGTATTATGTGAAATGTTTGATTTTAAAATATTAGCAACTGATTCAACAATTTTTAAAACTAGACCAAATAAAGCACATCTAGAGGCCATGTTCAAACCATGGGCTGCTGTTTTGCAACCTCTGTTACCTCTAAACATCTCAATAAGTTTGTTGTTGTTTTTGTGTGCAAATATAACCAAAGTTTAACTGTCTTCAAAAGTCTTAAGTGAAAAAGTGTCACAGCCATGTACAGACAATCAATACTATTTCCAGTGGCAGTAAAGGTGTCTGTAGAGACTAATCCTCCTCCTGAATACTTGCAGAGGATCCTGAGCCTTTAGGAAAGGAAACAGGGCCTGGGGTTGCATAGCAATAATGAAAGTTGAAGGTTCAGGTCCATGTCATAGAACTCGCTCCCCTATTCACCCATTCAAAAACGCTCAGCACTTTCTCTCTAATTTAGTTCATTGTATGTGTATAAATCTTAGCTCCCAGAGTAATTATGATGTACAGGAGGGGAAGTATGTCCTACATACCCATCCCATGATCCACATCACCTTGTATAATGCCGGTCATAGGGGGGTTGTTCAAAAAGCATTTATTGACTAGAAATTACTATAGTTTTTCAGACCAACTAAATGCACCATATTATCTTGCTCAGGTGGTTTGGTTGTCTGAATAGAATTTAGATTAGAATTGTTTGCTTCGAAAGAACTTAAAAGTAGTATCTAGATCCAGAAAAAATTAAGAATGACCTAAAAATTCAAATGGTTCAACGATTCATGGACATCTGCTTGGTTGCTAACCTTGATCTGTTCATTTAATTCTTGCACTACCATGGAAGTTTTCAAACATTTAATGTCATTTACTCTACTGGACTTTAAGGACTTGGAGGCAGGAATAATGGCCTCTTATTAAATGCCTCTTGTTCTCCCATAATGTAGAGTCCAGCGGCTCACCCATAGCTGATGTTCAGCAAATGTGAGCTGGTCGATGGACTCTCTGACTTCTGGTACCAAATCTCCTATTCCAGGTTGTATATGCTGAGTTCATTCTTACCATATCCTTCAGTTGTATTTCATCCTTACAATCTATTTATAGGACCACAACTGTGCTTTTATATTATGTATTAGAGGCCCATTGCACAGAATTAGTGCAGGGGTGGGGTGTTCCTCAGCCCAGCCTGCACCTCTCAAAATCTGGGACCCCTTGGGGGATGTCCAACTGACAGCGGGATCGGGCCTAAACCAGCAGTCGGACATCCTTCTCTCAATCAAGGACCGCTGGCTCCTAACTGCTTGCCTGTCTTCCTGCCTGATCGCCCCTAACCACTCTGCCTGCCTGCCTGATTACCGCTAACCGCTCACGTTCCTGCCTGATCACCCCTATCAACTCAACTGCCTTCCTAATAGCCCCTAACCGCCTGCCTGCCTGTCTGATCGTTCTGAACCGCTCACCAGCCTGCCTGATTGCCCATAACCATCTCTGCCTTGGCCCCCACCACCACAGCTTCATCTGGAAGGACATGCAGAATGATGTCCGCAAGGTTGTTCGTATGTCCGGTCTAATTAGCATATTATGCTTTTATTATTAAAGATAAAAATTTCTGTGTTCATATGGAAGAAAATACTAGAGATTAAAAGAAGGTTAAGGAACATGTCAACTCCACTGCAATATATAGGCCTTGTTTTGATTCTGATTCAAACAAACAAGCTGTAAAAACAAAACATTTGTGTGACAGTTGTAAATTTGAAAATTGACTTGATAATTGATGAAATAAAGAAATGATTGTCAATTTATTTTATGTGTGAAAGAGTATTGTGGTGGTGTTACTTTTGTAAGTGAAGGAAAAGCCTTCTTTGTTTAAAAAAAATGATGTTTTTATTGACTTGAGAGAGATAAGTGAAACAGCAATGAGAGAGAAACATTGATTGTCTCCTACATGCCCCCTAAAAGAGATCGAGCCTGCAACCAAGGCATGTGCGATGACTGGGAATTAAACCTGCGACCTCTCAGTGCATGGGACAATGCTCAACCAATTGAGCCACACCAGCCAGGGCCATGGTGTTGTTACTTTTTAAATTCCAATGTCTAAAATAAATACTGACTTGTTTATGGGTAAAATGTGTATCTGGATTTGCTTCAAAATAATAGGGGGCCCTGGCAAAGTGGTTTAGTTGGTTGAAGTGTCTTCCCATACACCAGAAGGTTGTGGGTTGGGCACATACCTAGGTTTCAGGTTCAATTCCCAGTAAGTGTGTGTGCGATGTTTCTCACATCAATGTCTCTCTCTCTCTCTCTCTCTCTCTCTCTCTCTCTCTCTCTCTCTCCTCTCTCTTTCTTCCTTCCTCTCTCTCTAAAAACAAAAATCAATAAAAACATTCTCGGGTGACCATTAAAAATAAATAATTTTAAAAATAGTATGGGAAAAAGGGCAATAAATGGAGATAGAGATAAAACATATTAGCCATAGGTTGATAATTGTGAAGATGAGTGATGGTTATAAGGGAGTTTATTATACTATTTTGTTGATGTTTGTACATGTTTGAAGTTTTCCTAAATAAGAATCTAATTTTTTCTATATGCATAACTTTGCTTGAAAATTACCGTGCTTCAACTAGCCTACAGTGCTTTTTTACTTTCCTGCATGGGAAATACATGGAAGAAACAAACCATTAGACCAAGAACACATTAGTTACCATTAGGGCTCAGTTGACAAAATAACCAGAAACGAGTGAAGCTGTACCTGAATATTCCCGTGATCACTCGGGTGCAGCACAAAGCAAACCTCTTGTAAAGCTGTTGGTTGATTGTTGCTACTAAATTTGAACACTTCCGAAATGATCAATTCAGCAAAAACAGTCTTAGGAAACCCCAAATTGCCTGTTCCTATGGCTGGAAACGCAATTGAGTTTAAGGACAAGTTCTCAGTCATTTCCAAACATTTTCTGATTATGTCTTGCATGATCTGAAAAGTACAAAGCACATTCTTATAAATTTTTGCCTAGAAATGGGAGTTAGGGAAAAAAAAGAATTTAGCAACTTTGTGATCTCTGTCTACTAATTTTTGCTTTCAACAAAAAGCAGACTAAGGGCAGTCAAAAGGGAAAAGAAAAATACAGGAAAAAGAAAAGAGAATGTAAGAAACCCTTCAAAAAGGTTCACATTAACTTAGCAATGAAGAATCAAAGCAACTACTGTTCTAATCCTTCATGCTCTTCCATTCTTCATACCCTCACCTTACCTTCCTCACTAAAGATGTGCTATCTTTGCCCGGCCAGTGTGGCTCAGTGGTTGAGCATCGACCTATGAACCAGGAGGTCATGGTTCCATTCCTGGTCAAGGCACATGCCTGGATTGCAGGCTCAATCCCCAGTAGGAAGTCGTACAGGAGGCAGCCGATCAATGATTCTCTCTCATTGATGTTTCTATCTCTCTCTCCCTTTCCCTTCCTCTCTGAAATCAATTTTTTTAAAAAGATGTGCTATCTTCAATAACTCTTCACTATCTCAATAAATAGTCTTCAGGAGTAGTCAGCTATACTAAAAGAAAGGGTCATAATGATGGAACCTGCCATGAATGTGATGTTATTGCAGAAGAGAAACAGACAGGGTGCAATTATTGAAAAGAGAACAAAGGGGTACACAATTTCCTGGGAAATTTAAAACCAGACCCCACCTTGTGTGAAGATGTGTCACCATTGTTCCAGTTCGGAGCCACCACGTGAAGCACTTGGTTGCATTGCAGATTACAACCAGTGGTTTGAAGAATCGTGCCCACGTCAACAGCTATCCCTTGTCCAGCTGCGTTCAATTCCTTCTGGAGATTTGGCCCAGCTTTTGCCAAGAGGGCCTTAGAAAGGGGCCCACTATTAAGGTTGAGATCCTGAGGAATGGAGTTGACAACAACATCAGCCTAAAGACAAAACCAACAATTTGTTTCACATTCTAACAAAAAGCATTCATCAAGGATTACTGTATTTGAGCCATTGGACTTGGCACAAGGGGGACAACTAAAGATGACTTCTTCAGAGACAAATACGACCCAAGACAATGTGTTATTAGATACTTATTTAAATTACACTCCAAGACAAAAGAGAGCTGTCAAAAAGTGGGATCACTGAACGAGTCCAGAGGAAGTGCCATTGGTGGCCACTGAGTACATCCTGTGTAATGTGGGCCCTTTGGGAACAGTTGAAGCGGGCAGGGGGAGACGGGGAAATCATTCAGAAGGGGGAACACATGCATGGTAGGTGTGAGTTGTTGAGCTGATAGACAGCTTCTACAGAAAAATGGTGCAAGCCAGGCTGGCAATGTTACCGTGGGGGTAGACTGCAGAGGACCTAAAGTGCCAGGCCATCTGGACTTCCTGACAGACAGTGAGAAGCCATGGAAGCTTTTCCAGCAGGACATGTGAGCAGACTAATCAGCTGGAGTAAGACACCAAGAGAAGAGAGGAGAAGGAATGTGACTAAGTCATTTTCAAAGCTGTCCTGCATGGGTCACGGACAAGCAACACATGGCAGGTACTGTGGCATCAGAACTCAAACATCTGTGGGAGATAAAGGAATGGAAGAAATATCTTACTATTTAGTGTTCAAGATGGACAAGGAATGGAACATTCCAATGACTGACTAGGGGTCAAAAGAGTTTCTTCTTTATGTATTTGTTTTTTTAATGAGAAATTAAATCATTTTATAACATTTTTTAAACAGTGCCTGAACAGATTCCAATCTTGCCTCTACCATTTGTTAGCTGTGAGAGTTGGGCAAATTACTTAGCCCCTCTAAGTCTCATTCGTTCATCTCTTTGAGAAGAAGAATAATCCTGGAATCTACCTCATGGCATTGAATGAGAAAATGCAATGCTAAGTGCTTGGCACATACTAAGTAATCATTGTTAGCAATTATTCTTCTAATTATCATTTAAGATTATTATATAAGGAAGATGACCCACAGAATGGGAAAAAAACATTTGCAAATCATAATCTGGTAAGGGACCCAAATCCAAAATACATAAAGAACTCTTAAAATTCAGTAATAAAAAGATAACCCAATTGTCCTAGCTGGTTTGGCTCAGTGGATAGAATGTCAGCCTGTGGAGTGAAGGTCCCAGGTTCGATTCCAGTCAAGGGCACATGCCCGGGTTGCAGTCCCCATCCTCAGTAGAGGGCGTGCAGGAGGCAGCTGATCAAGGATTCTCTCTCATCATTGATGTTTGTATCTCTTTCTCCCTCTCCCTTCCTTTCTGTAATCAATAAAAATATATTTTTTAAAAAAGATAACCCAATTTAAAAGTGGACAAACAATCTGAATAGTTATTTCTCCAAAGAAGATAGGCAAATGGCCTTCCCTAGGAATCTCTCCCCAGGCCTGCCCACAATCCTCAAAGGAAGGAAGGAACATCTGGCACAGCAGGGGCTTCCAGGGCTATTTCCATTAGCTAGAGCCTGTGTTGAAGAGGTTGTTAAATATGTTTTTAAAAAAACACATGACCCCCCTGGCAGACCTACAATAACTGTCCCCACATAGTACTCAGACCACTTCCAGGTGCAGTTTCCACTTTCCTTCCCACAGCTTCTTACTGGGGCTGGGTGCTGATTGGTCCTCAGATTCAGGCCTCCAGGCTCAACCTGGTTCAATTCCACTGACAAGATTCCTGTCTGCTGTCCCCACTCTACACTCTAATTTTTGTATATCTGCTATCAGTAAATTTGATAAGAAATTAACTTCACATTTGCCCAAATATCACAGGTCTGACAGAGAGCCTTGTAATTGTAAGCCATTATTGTGGATTTTCACATTTACTGGGAACCTGGTGATCTGAATACACTTCCAGGTCCCACAGATAACTGGCCACCCTCTATCAGTAAATGCTGTGGTGAAGTAGCCCAATTTTCTAAGGAAATTTGTTTCCAGGTCACCATGGAGAACATGGGATTCTCTCCCTAATTCTCCCTTGATCCTAATCTTCCTTTGGCAACAGACTCCCTGGAGTTGCAGCACCCAGTGGGTGTTCTGTAAAAGGGACACTCACCATAGCATTCTGCACATCTGCTTTCACCAACAGGATCCTCAGACCGCCTGGGCACAGCAGCATTTGTCTGTTTCCATCAGTGTTTCTCGGACCCGGCTGGACGCCTGCTGGTACACTGGGCAGGGAAGCAGTACCAGGCTTGTTGTTTTTAAATACAGTTTTCACAGTTTCAGCAAAGGCCTCAACAGTCTTCTCAGCTAAATCCACAAGGTAAACCTCTTTCAAGGTGCATCCAGCCCAGTTATACTGGAAGGTTTCCTTGATGGCCAAAACAATGGTCTCCACACACTGAGATAAGGGAAAGCCACCGTCTCCAGAACTAATGGCAGGGATGGCTATGGATTGGTACTGGCGTTTAGCAGCCAAATGGAGACTTTTTTTCACGGCATTCTTTAACTGTAACACACACCCCAGAACATCACTGCTGTTCCACTTGGGTCCCACTGCGTGGATCACCTGGTGGTATGGGAGCTTTCCTGGTTTTGAGATGGTGGCATGGCCAGTTGGGATCTTACCCTTTTTCTTGACTATCCGGTCACAGTCTGCTTGGAGCTCAGGTCCCGCTGCCTTTGAAAGAGCAGCAGCCAGGCCCCAACTGAGACGGAGGTCCTCATTTGCGGCATTCACCACCACTTCAACAGGAAACCGTGTCAAGTCGCCTTGCTGTACAATCAGCGAGACTCCAGGGGCCAATTCTGTCCGACAGGAGCACTTCTGTCCATCATTGCCATCTCCCTCCTTCTTTCCTTCATTCTGCAGTAGTTCCACAAAACAACCAAATGACCGTACCTCACGTTTATAATACCATGGTCTATCCCGGAAGAACTGGCTGGCTCCTGGCTTATCAATACTGATGGTTTTAACACAAACTGAATCCCTGGCTTGCTTGAGGATGTTCATTCCCTCCAGGACTTCGGCCTTTGAGCCAGTTAGTAAAATGCCTTTTGGTTTGTTCCTAGCATTGAAATCTACCTGGACATTTAGCTTGTTCATCTTTATCTTTTGCAAGATTAGCTTCTTCTCTGCCTTTAAATAATCAATAACTAAGGGAGGCTTTACTTCAAGGAATCTCTCTATTTTCATGTTTTTTTCCACAAAGTCACAAAGGAAGTTATAGATGTCATTTACTTCTTTCATGCAGCCTGCAATAATGACCTCAGCTGTGGTTCCTGAAGTTAACTCATTGATCATTACAGTCTTTGAGGAGGAATTATGTTTCTTTGGCAAATTGTTAGTGATGGCTTTCCATCTCTTGCTGTTAAGAACTTCCCGGTCCTCAATGTCTATGCGCTTATAACTTAAGGCACTGACCATTTGCTTCTCAGCTTCTAAGAGGACTTCAGAAGAACAGCTGGTTAAGAAAACAGTTGTGCCCTCTAGCTCATAAACTGCAAGAATTTTCTGTGCTATCAAAAGAGACTGGGAGAGTTCTGAACAGTCAACCTGTTGCAAAAACTGCAAAACCTCTGGGGGAAGCTGAATGCTTTTCTGAACCATGGTGTACACCTTTTCCTGGACTTCACACTTTGCTTTATACACATCTATACCGAGTCCTTTAAAGCACATGTGTTGGGTGGCTCTGTCATAAAAAATCTCCATCTCTGGGTACTCCCTGCGGAGACGCTCCTGCACACCGCTGTGGCACAAAAGAGAATACTTTCTTGGAGACATGGCCACTTTCTCCTTCAGACTTTGCTCTTCTCTTTTAATTTTTTGAGTGGCCTTTTCTATTAATTCCTTGATTTGTGGCTCAGTGTTTTGTACATCCTCTGATTTCCCCACTAAGGTTACAATCCCCATACCTGTATCAAACTCAATCGAAATTCTTTCATCTTTTAAGTCATTTTTCATGATGTCCCACACTACTGGGTCCACTTTAAATGGGGTAACTTTAAATCTAGACCTGATGCCAAAGAAGGCTGTGGAAGCATCTTTCTTCCAGTTCTTGATTCTTTTTCTTCCTTGATTGGCTAAGGTGGCTGCAGGTCTGATGGTAACTTCACCATTGAGTGGGGACCATGTTAGCTCACAGTGAGAACGTCTCACTTCTTCATTTATCTCCTCAATCAGATGATTCCTCTTGTGTAAGAACTTCCATAAAGAAAGATCCAAAGATTCTTTAAATGGTGCTGGAAGCTTGATCAGAGGCTTCTCCTTTCCATACAAAGCTGTGCCCAAGGAGGTATAGTATGGGAACACGGAGAGCGGCATGTTATTGAGGTCAAGCTTCTTGGTCATGATGGTGTCTAACACTTAAAAGGAAAGAAATAAAGTAAAGTAATCCCAGAGTAATAGGTTTCAAATGAAAACAAACAAACAAAACATTCCTATTGTGGGGGGTGGGGGGCAATCCTAGTGTTTGTAGAACTTTGATGTTACAACATAGTATTAAAAGGGCAGCTCTGTTCTCAAAGTGCTCAAATATAAATTGATATGTGTTAACCCTGCACAGGTATCCCTTGTGTAATGGAGTAATTACTTTCTGGCCAAGATCACTGTATGATGAATTCTGTTATGTAAATTCCATTTTCCGTTTTTCTGTTACACTGATATATCACCACCAGGTTAAGAAATAGATATGACTTTGGTCACAAGCGTGGGGATACTATGTGCGCCAGTGTAAAGAATATTTTGGTGTTTAAAGCCAACCTTGTCTAAGAATCATGCTATGTGCTGTTTCTTGTGCTTCTCACAATCTTAGGCTTCATAGATGACTTTGATTCTATTATTATTTCTAAGGGGAGGAGCATAATAATAATTATCAGAGCTTACTAAGTGTCAGACACTATTACATATATTTAATTAATTTAGTCCTCATGACAACCCTTGAGATAGGACACACTATCATTATCATCACTATTTACAAATGATAAAACTCAGGCTAGCCCTAGCTGATTTGGCTCAGTGGATAGAGCATGGGCCTGTGGACTGAAGGGTCCCGGTTCGATTCTGGTCAAGGGCAAATGCCCGGGTTGTGGGCTTGATCAAGAGGCAGCCATTCAATGATTCTCTCTCATCATTGATGTTTCTATCTCTCTCTCTCCCTCCCTTCCGCTCTGAAATCAATAAAAATATATAAAAATAAAATTATAATCTTAAAAAAAAACACCTCAGGCTAGTAAAAATTAGATAACTCGAATAGGATCATGCAGACTGTAAATGTCTGAGCTAAGATTCAAATCAGTGTCTGTCTGAAACCAAAGCCCACACTCTTGCCCTTCTACCAGGGATTCCAAACCAAGGTCATCCTCAAAGTCATCAGAGCACAGCCCAGAGACGGATTCAGCAAGTCCTGCACCTCCCCCATCCCTGCTACAATCAGTCTCTTGCCACTTTTACTGGGACAGTCGCTAAGATGGTATATGGGCATGTGTGTGTGTGGGTGGGAGGATACTCTTCTCCCCAAAACTCATTTTGTGGTAGTTATTAGACAGGTACAAGGAGTCTAAGAAGGAAGGGAATTAGAATGGATTCCAGTAACAACTTGGATTAAAATAGCATCCTTGTGGAAAAATGTTAAAAATACCTTCACTTGTGATGATTGGGTCCTAGGCCTTGAGCCAGACATAATAAAAAGAACATGGCCTTCAGAGATCCAGACACATAGCCTCAACTTCCCCATGTGGCCCCGTACACGCTACAGCCTGGGCAGTACCAGTGACCACTAACACTGACTGAGCACCCACCATGTGCCAAGCACTTTGCAGATATAATTTCATTTAATCCTCATAATGTTCCTGCAAGGTAAGTAATAGCAGGAACTCTGTTTTACACATGAGAAAACATAGGATTTGGTGGGTTTAGTAACTTGTCCAAGATCACAAAGCTAATAAGAACCAAAGCCAGATTTGAACTTGGATCTATCTGATACAAGAACCATCAAAGAGATCTTAAATTTTCCATCCCATTTCCTCTTCTGTAAAGAAAGAGTAACCAAATCGAACCATGCAGGTTATTATGGTGATTCAGTGAGATACTATGGCAGAAAACAGCAAAAAATCTCACGTGTAATAGGTGTTTCATAAGGGTTCCCTTCCTGAAGATTTTGTGAATCAGATTTGGGGGAATGGAACCAAATAATTTCAGAGTGAAGTACCTAACATTCATCTCAAATAATCTACATATAAAACAATACTGCTGAATAAATTCTGTTCTTAACCCATCTTTATCTACACTTTGCCTCATTATTGGTAACCCACCGTAAGTGGTGAAATATCCCACAAGAAAAATTCATGTTATAGGTGAACGGGAAACGGGAAAAGTGGAGAACTTAAAAGCATTGATTATGGGCCCAGACTGCCAAGGTTCAAGTCCTGCCTCTGTCACTCACTAGCTGTGGAACCTTGGTCAAGTGATTTGACCTTTCTGTACCTCAGTTTCTTCATTTGTAAAATAAGGATTACAATAATAGCAAAGCCTGTAAAGCAATGTCTATAAGTCCACTTTGTAGCACTCTGTAGAGCTCCTCAAATGTCCAGAGTGAGAAAGGGAAAGTCAGTGTATCTGAGACCCTGGAAAACAGGGAATGTGCAAGGTTAAAGAGGAGGCATGACCAACATAGTCAGATGGTACAAAGATGTCAAGTGAAATGGAACCTTTGAGAGGATCCTACTGTTCACAGGTGTAGCTCGGGTATAAAATAAACCTCAAGAGACTTGGGAAGAATGCGGCTGGCAGGACTGAGGTGAGGGGGAGAGTGTGAGTGAGTGAGTGAGGGGGTATGTGGACATGTGTGCTGTGTGTGTGAGTGAGTGAGGGATAGTCAGACACTGCAGGAGAATCAGGAGCTAGCAGACCAGGCTCTCTTGGACAGGGAGCCCCTGGCATTGATGCAGGCACTCCCTGGGCTACCAGGCTCAGGCACAGAGCTTATGCCATCTTCAAGGGGGAGCGGCCTCCTCTAGGAACTCAACATCACCATCACCCAGACTGGCCTTGGACACTGCCTGGGACCCTGCAGTCACAAAAGCCAAAATCCTGCTGCCCTGCCCACAGACCTGCAGACCCTAGGACATCCACCTCCTAGGACACATGGTTCCCGCAGCAAAAACTCAGACTTTACCATCCCCGGATGATGGCCCATAGATACGGTGGTTGTGCTGCTTCAGTGTGCAGGTCCCCCGAGTCTGCCACCCAAGCAGGCAGCCCCCAGGTGCCTCTGTGAGCCGCCACTGGGTGCACAAGCATATCTAACAAAGAGCACAAGGCCCCTGCAGCAGTAAGTGGGACTTCCCCCTCCCTGGCAGCTGACCTCCAGACACCCCAGTTGCACTGAACCAGTGCGCAGGCTCCCCTGAGTCTGCTGCCCTGGCAGGAAGTCCCAGGGTGCCTCTGTGAACCTCCACTGGGTGTGTGCATATCCAACTAAGGACACACAGCGCCTGCAACAAAACTGGCACCTCCCCCTCCCTGGCTAATGACCTCTGAACACAGTGGTCATGCTGCTCCAGCATGCGGGGCCCCTCTATGAGCTGCCACTGGGCACATGCCTCTCCAACCAAGGGTGCAAAGTTCCCTTAGCAGGATCCATGACTCCCCCCTCCTGGCTGCCTGCTTTTGGACACCTTGGTGAGTTACTGAGGACTCCCCACACTGTTCCAGCCACAGACTATGAGACTCCCACATCCGCAGCTGCTGGCTCCTGACCCCCTCATGACTCACAGAGGGAAATCACCTTGGCCAGAGTCCCACTGCCTCTACTGCAGAGTACGGGACAGCTGCCCCCCACCGTCAAGGGCTCTGAGATCCTCATAGTGAGTTGCAGAGTGAGATTACCCAAGCAAGAGTCACACAACAATGGCCAAAGTCATAGTACTTGAGCCTCAGGCCCTGAAACCCCTTCCTCCCAGGCTGTGGACTCCAGGAACTCACAGTGAACACATTCCAGTGAGACCTCAGGCAACCCTTTTCACAAGAGCTGGAACCACAATCACATCCACAACAGCTTGCACAATAAAGCTGGAGGTGAGTCACATTGCCAGACAATACATGGCTAGACTTCATTCATGAACCAGAAACTAACATTCAAGACCCAAGTACATCAGGAGAACCCAAATAGCTCAAGTAGGGAGCTACACTAGATCACCAAGCCCAGGGAATTTGAGATTTTGCAACACTTGGTCCCGAAAATCATCAACAACATAGCACCACCCTCAAAAGAACCTGGGTAGCAAAGTAGTTGGATCTAAGACATAGAAACAATTAAATCGTTACAGCAAAAAATGGGGAGACAAAAAAAAACAATCTGCAAAGGAAAGAAAAAGAGAAATCACCAGAGGAGGAATTATATGAAGTGGAGACAAGTAACTTGTCAGAGAAAAAAAGCAGAGTAATGGTTTTAAGGATTCTTAAAAGTCTGGATGACAAATACACACAACTCAATAAGAATTATAAGGAACTGAATGAGAATGTCATCAACATGAAAAGGAATCAAGAGGAAATGAAGAATGAAATCGCCACAATAAAGCAAACAATGGAAGGCTTCAACAGTAGACTAGAAGAAGTGGAGTACTGCATCAGTAAGTTAGAAGACGAGGTAGAAAAAAACACACAAACACAGCAGCAACTGGAAAGAAAACCTAAAAAGCAGGAGGAGAGTCTAAGACAGCTTTTGGACAACATGAAATGAACAACATACACATAATATGATTGCCAGATTAAGCGGAAGCAGAGCAAGGAATAGAAAACCTGTTTGAAGAAATAATGACAGAAAACTTCCCTGATGTTGGGAATAAAAAAGCCACACAATTCCAAGAAGCACCTAGACCCCCAAACAAGATGAACCCAAAAAGACTGACACCAAGACACATCATAATTAAACTGGGAAACATCAACAACAAAGTAAGAATTCCAAAGGCTGCCAGAGAGAGACAGAAAGTTACCAGCAAGGGATCTCCCATTAGAATAGCAACTTATTTCTCAACAGAAACACATCAGACCATAAGGGAATGGAATGAAATATACAAAGTGATGCAAAGCAAGGGACTGAATCCAAGAATACTATACCCAGCAAGGCTATCAATGAAAATTTAAGGTGAAATCAGGAACTTCACAGACAATAAAGGACTAAGAGAGTTTATTACCACCAAGCCAGTAATGCAAGAATAGCTAAAAGGACTGCTATAGAAAGGAGAAATAGAAAGGGAAGAAGGAACACATGCATAAAGAATAAAAATGGCGCCGAGACCGGTTTGGCTCAGTGGATAGAGCGTCGGCCTGCGGACTGAAGGGTTCTGGGTTCGATTCCGGTCAAGGGTATGTACCTGGGTTGCGGGCACATCCCCAGTGGGAGATGTGCAGGAGGCAGCTGATCGATGTTTCTCTCTCATCAATGTTTTTAACTCTCTATCTCTCTCCCTTCCTCTCTGTAAAAAATCAATAAAATATATTTTTTTAAAAAAGAATAAAAATGGCGACTAACAATTACCTATCAATAACAACCTCAAATGTAACTGGATTAAATTCTCGAATCAAAAGATATAGGGTAGCTGAATGGATAAGAAAACATAACCCACATATTTTCTGTCCATAAGAACCAAGGACTCACACAGACTGATAGTGAAGGGATGGAAAAAAACTTATTCAGGCAAATGGATATCAGAAAAAAGCTGGGGTAGCAATATTTATATCTGACAAAATAGACCTCAAAGTGAAGGCCATAATAAGGGATAAGAAGGGCCATTTCATAATACTAAAGGGAGCAATTCAACAATAGGACATAACTCTGATAAACATATATGCACCCAATACAGGAACACTCAAATACATTAAAAAAAAAATTTCTGGAAAATATCAAGGGAGAGATCGACAGCAATACAATCATAGTAGGGGACTTTAGTACCCCATTGACATCACTGGATAAATCCTCTAAAGAAAAAATCAGCAAAGAAACAGAAATCCTAAATGACTCACTAGATCAGATGGACTTAATTGATATCTTCAGAACATTTCACCCCAATGCTACAGAATATATATTCTTCTCAAGTGCACATGGGACATTTTCAAAGATAGACCACATATTAGGACACAGAAAAACTCTCTTCAAAGTCAAGAAAATAGAAATCATAACAAGCATCTTCTCAGATCACAAAGGCAGAAAATTAGAAATCAATTACAATAAAAACAGTGAAAAAAAGCAAACACTTGGACACTAAATAGCATCCTATTAAACAATGATTGGGTCATAAAGAGATCACAGAAGAAATAAAAAGCATCCTAGAAACAAATGGCAATGAAAACACAACAATCCCAAATCTATGGGACACAGTGAAAGCAGTCCTGAGAGGGATGTTCATAGCTCTACAAGCCTACCTCAAAAAAACAAGAAAAAATGGTAATAAATTATCTAACCCTGTCACTTTAAGAATTAGAAATAGAGCAACAAGAAAGGCCCAGAGTAAGCAGAAGGAAGGAAATTATAAACATCAGAACAGAAATAAACAACATAGAGACCAAAAAAAAAAAAAAATACAAAAGATCAATGAAACTAAGAACTGGTTCTTTGAAAGAATAACCAAGATTGATGAAACTCTAGCCAGGTTCCCAAAGAAACAGAGACAGAAGACACAAATAAACAAAATCAGAAATGAAAGAGGTGAAGTAACAACCCAACAGACATATAAAGGTTTGTAAAAAAAAAAAAAAAAAACTACAAACAACTCTACTCCAACAAACTGGACAACCTCGACAAAATGGACACATTCCTAGAAAAATACAAGCTTCCAAAACTCAATCAGAAAGAATCAAAAAACCTCAATAATTGAAACAGTAATTTAAAAAAAAAAACCCGCCAGCAAACAAAAGCCCAGGAACAAATGGCTTCACAGGGGAGTATTATCAAACATTTAAAGAAGAACTAAAGCCTATCCTTCTCAGACTATTCTAAAAAATTCAAGGGGAAGGCCACTTTCAAGTTCTTTCTACCAAACCAGCATTACCCTAATCCAAAAACCAGTAAAGACACTACAAAGAAAGACAATTACAGGCCATTATCCCTGATGAACATAGATGTTGAAATCCTCAACAAAATTCTAGTAAATCGGATCCAGCAGGATCATACACCATGACCAAGTGGGATTTATTCCGGGGATGCAAGACTGGTACAATATCCACAAATCAATAAACATGATACATCATATAAAAAAATTGAGAAACAAAAATTACATAGTCATATCAATTGATGCCGAAAAAGCTTTTGACAAAATCCAACACCCTTTCTTGATAAAAACCCTCAGCAAAGTGTGAATAGAGGGATCATACCTCAACATAATAAAAGCCTTATATGAAAAACCTACAGGCAACATCATACTCAATGGGCAAAAACTAAAATCATTTCCCCTAAGAACAGGAACAAGACAGGGATGCCCACTCTCAACACTCCTGTTTGACATAGTACTGGAAGTGCTAGACATTGTGATCAGACAAGAAAAAGAAATAAAAGGCATCCAAATTGGAAAAGGATAAGTAAAATTGTCATTATTCACAGATGACATGATATTGTACATTGAAAACCCTAAAGACTCTATCAAAAAACTACTAGACTTAATAAATGAATTCAGCAATTTAGCAGGATACAACATTAATGCTCAGAATCTATGGCTTTTTTTATACACCAATAATGAATTCACAGAAAGAGAAACTAAAAAAACAATCACATTTTCCATTGCAACAAAAATTAAGATACCTTGGAATAAATTTAACCAAGAAGGTAAAGGCCCTATGCTCAGGAAATTACAGGATGCGGAAAAAAGAGGTAGAGGAAGACATAAACAAATGGAAGAATATACCGTGTTCATGAACTGGTAGAATCAACATCATTAAAATGTCCATAATACCTGAAGTAATCTATAGATTCAATGCAATCCCCATTAAAATACCAATCTTATACTTCAAAGACCTAGAACAAACTCTCCAAAATTTCATCTGGAATTTAAAAAAACAAACACCTCAAATAGCTACAGTAATCTTGAGAAAGAAAAACAATGTTGGAGGGATCAAAATACCAGATATCAAGCTATCTTAAAAAGCCACTGTTCTCAAAACTGCCTGGTACTGGCACGAGAACAGGCATATAGACCAATGGATAAGAACAGAGAACCCAGAAATAGACCCAAGCCATTATGCTCAATTAATATTTGACAAAAGAGGCAAGAGCATACAATGGAGTCAAGACAGTCTCTTCAATAAATGGTGTTGAAAAAACTGGACAGATACATGCAAAAAAATGAAACTAGATCACCAACTTACACAAAAATAAACTCAAAATGTATAAAGGACTTAAACGTAAGATGAAAAACCATGAAAATCTTAGAAGGAGACAAAGGCAGCAAAATAGCAGACATGTCATAATAATATCTTTACCAATAGCAGATATGTCATAGCAATATCTTTACAAATACAGCTCCTAAGGCAATGGAAATGAAGAGAAAATAAACCAATGGGACCACATCAAAATATAAAGCTTCTGCACAGCAAAAGAAACCATCAACAAAATAAGAAAGCCCAATGCATGGGAGAACATATTTGCCAATGTTATTTCTGATAAGGGTTTAAAATTTATAGGGAACTCATACAACTTAACAAAAGGAAGATAAACAATCCAATCAAAAAATGGGCAAAGGACCTAAATAGACACCTTTCAAAAGAGGACATTCAGAAAGCCAAGAGACATATGAAAACATGCTCAAAGTCACTAATCATCCGAGAGATGCCAATCAAAACAACAATGAGGTACCATCTCACACCTGTCAGAATGGCTATCATCAACAAATCAACAAACGACAAGTGCTGGCAAGGATGCCAAGCAAAAGGAACCCTTGTGCGCTGCTGGTGGGAATGCAGACTGGTGCAGCCACTGTGGAAAACAGTATGGAGTTTCCTCAAAAAATTAAAAATGGAACTGCCATTTGACCCAGTGATCCCACTTCTAGGAATATATCCCAAGAAAACAGAAACACCAATCCAAAAGCATATATGCACCCCTATGTTCATAGCAGCACAATTTACAATAGCTAAGATTTAGAAACAGCCCAAGTGCCCATCAGCAGACTAGTGGATTAGAAAACTATGGTACATCTACACAATGGAATACTATGCTGCTGTAAAAAAGAAGGAATTCTTACCATTTTCAACAGCATGGATGGAACTGGAGAGCATTATGCTAAGTGAAATAAGCCAGTCCGTGAAATAAAAATACCACATGATCTCACTCACTTATGGTTAATAGAGACCATTATAAACTGATGAACAAAAATAGATACAGAGGCAGAGCAGCATTAAACAGACTGTCAAACTACAGCAGGAAGGTTGGGGAGGCTTGGGGGGCGGGTAAGTGATCAACTAAAGGACTTGTATGCATACATATAAGCATAAGCAATGGACACAAGACACTGGGGGGTAGGGGAGGCTGGGGGAAGGTCAAGAGGGGGAAAGGAGATAAATGTACTACTCTTTGTAATAATTTAAGCAATAAAGAATTTTTAAAAAAAGAAAACTGTGGTACATCTACACAATGGAATACTATGCTGCTATTAAAAAGGAATTCTTATCATTTGCAACAGCCTGGATGGGACTGGAGACCATTATGCCAAGGAAAATAAGCCAGTCAGAGAAAGATAAATATCACATGATCTCACTCATTTGTGGCATATAATGAACAACATAAACTGATGAACAAAAATAGATGCAGAGAGAAAAACCAAGATGGCGGCATAGGTAAACAGCGGAGATTGCTGCCATGCACAACCACTTCAAAAATACCACTAAAAGACGGAACGGACATCATCCAGAACCACAGGAAGTCTGGCTGAGTGGAAATTCTACAACTAGAAGGAAAGAGAAAAGCACACTAAGACTCAGAGGAGGTGTGTTGCAGAAGTAAAATACAGAGATACAGAGGCGCATGCGGAGAGGGCTGGCGGCTGAGGACACGGTTGTCTTTTTCAATTGGGAGGGAGTCTCAAGCTCTGAGCTCCAGTTCCCGGTGAGTCTCTGGGGACCCAGACTCATACAGGAAAAACTGGACTGTCTGGCATCAGTTGGAACTTGAGGGCAGCTTTCTCTCGGAGGTGCTTGCAGCGATTGCCGGGATACTGAGAAGCAGGGCCTCTGAGGGCAGAACTGAGAGCAGCCATAACTGCTCGCTCCACCCTGTTGATCCACTGGGACCCCGCCCCACCCAAGCCGTGCACGGAGGTTTTGGCATATGAAAGGCCTGGCCTTTGCCATCTGATACTTACCTAACAAACTGCAGCTGGCCCAAGGCCCCAGGGTAACTTGCATTGCATCACAGCTGGCTACTGCTGGGTAGCCTCAGGCAGAGGCTAGATTAGCACCTCCTTAGAGATCCAGGAGCCAGTGTGCCCAGTGGTCAGAGTGGGACCATCCAGATTGCAGCCCCTCGGATCCATAAAGGACACACTCAGGTGGCAGACTCAGTGAGCACCAAAGCCCCATTGAAGCAAGTCTTGCCCTGGAGGGGTGTCTCCAGCACAGAAGTTCTCCCACTGCAAACACAGCTGATTCTCACAGCCAACTGCCCTGGAGGTCAATCCCTCCCAGTGTTACCTACAACAATCAAGGCTTAACTACAACAAGACTGTGCACAAAGCCCACAAGGGGGTGCACCAAGAGTATCTATCTCAGGTAATTGGGGAGGCTGAGCCACTGGGCCCTATAGGACACCTAGCACAGAAATCCACTCTATCGACACAGCGAAGCATAAAAAAATGCAGAGACAGCCGAAACCGGTTTGGCTCAGTGGATAGAGCATCGGCCTGCGGACTGAAAGGTCCCGGGTTCGATTCTGGTCAAGGGCATGTACCTTGGTTGCGGGCACATCCCCAGTGGGAAATGTGCATGAGGCGGCTGATCGATGTTTCTCTCCCATTGATGTTTCTAACTCTCTATCTCTCTCCCTTCCTCTCTGTAAAAAAAATCAATAAAATATATATTTTTTTAAAAATGCAGAGAAAAAGAAACAGGACACAAATGACAGAAATGGAGGAAAGCAAACTACTGGATATAGAGTTCAAAACCACACTTTTAAGGTTTTTCAAGAATTTTCTAGAAACTGCCGGTAAACTTAATGAGACCCTCAAGAAATCTAATGAGACCTTCAAGGTTGTGATAAAGGACCAACTAGCAATTAAGCATTCACTGACTGAAATAAAGAATATTATACAGACTCCCAACAGCAGACTAGAGGATCACAAGAATCACGTCAAAGATTTGAAATATGAAGAAGCAAAAAACACCCAACCAGAAAAGCAAAATGAAAAAAGAATCCAAAAATACGAAGATAGTGTAAGGAGCCTCTGGGACAGCTTCAAGCGTACCAACATCCGAATTATAGGGGTGCCAGAAGAAGAGAGAGAGCAAGATATTGAAAACCTATTTGAAGAAATAATGACAGAAAACTTCCCCTACCTGGTGAAAGAAATAGACTTACAAGTCCAGGAAGCGCATAGAACCCCAAACAAAAGGAATCCAAAGAGGACCACACCAAGACACATCATAATTAAAATTCCAAGAGCAAAAGACAAAGAGAGAATCTTAAAAGCAGCAAGAGAAAGACTGTCGGTTACCTACAAGGGAGTACCCATACGATTGTCAGCTGATTTCTCAACAGAAACTATGCAGGCCAGAAGGGAGTGGCAAGAAATATTCAAAGTGATGAATGCCAAGAACCTACAACCAAGATTACTTTATCCAGCAAAGCTATCATTCAGAAATGAAGGTCAGGTAAAGAGCTTCACAGATAAGAAAAAGCTAAAGGAGTTCATCACCACCAAACCAGTATTATATGAAATGCTAAAAGGTATCCTTTAAGAAGAGGAAGAAGAAGAAAAAGTAAAGATACAAACTATGAACAACAAATACACATCTATCAACAAGTAAATCCAAAAATCAAGTGAATAAATAATCTGATGAACAGAATAAACTGGTCATTATAATAGAATCAGGGTCATAGAAAGCGAGTGGACTGATTATTCTTGTGGGGAAAGGGGTGTGGGAAGAGACTGAACAAAAATCGTGCACCTATGGAAGAGGACAGTGGGGGGGGGGGGTTGAGGGCGGAGGGTGGGGGGGAAATGGGTGGAGGGGAGCTATGGGGGGAAAAGAGGAAGAACTGTAATAATCTGAACAATAAAGATTTAATTTAAGAAAAACAGATGCAGAGACAGAGAGGCATCAAACAGATGGTCAAACTTTAGTGGGAAGGCGGGGGGATGGAGGAAAGAGATCAACCAACGGACCTGTATGCATGCATATAAGCATAACCAATAGACACAGACACTAGCAGGGTGAGAGCATGTGCTGGGGGGTGGGGTAGGTAGGGGGAGATGAATGGGGGGGAAAAGAGACATATGTAATACTATATGTAACACTTAAAACAATAAAAAATTTTAAAAATAAGATAAGCCTCAATTAAATACTTCCTATTATTAGTGGTACCCAAGTAACTAGGCATTCTGAAGACACACCCAACTGCCCCATGTCCTCAATTTGTTCAAAAGCCCCAAAGTTGTCACCTCCCACCACTGGCTGGGAGCCAAATTCTAGAGTGGACAGCTTTATGTAGCTCTACCTTTGCCCAAGGAACACTAGGTCTTTCATTCTATTTTAAGCTAAAACATACCTTCACACCACCTTCTCCAACTTATAAAAGCTGAAGAAGGTTCTTCCAAGCGCCCCATGAAGCAATTTATCTTAAGTGGGTGTTATATCACATGATCCTATCTCATGCTCCCCCATTTAATCCCAAACACGATGTTTCTTCTTTCACTAGGAAGTCAGGTTCACTAATTCCTCAGCCTTGACCTCTGAACATGAATGGAATCTCCAAGCCGGCTTTGCAAGTGTCTCAGAGAACTGGCAATTTATGTCTATAAAACCCTCAGGAGTGCTTCCCTGAGGTTCAGCTGGACATGGTTTTCACAGGGTCACTGCACCCACTGATCATGTGAAATCACCCCCATTAACTTCTGAATGATGACCCTGACAGGTGAAAGGGGACGAAGTGACACTTTTTAGGAGCATATGCGTTTCTGAGTATTTCTTTATCTAAAATTGTTGAAATTAACTTGAGAATTTCTGCCAAGTGTACAGATAAAAAGCAGATAATCTCTTTTTTAACACAGTATTTCCAGGATTCTAAGAATTATATATTTTTTAGTTATCATAGGTAGAGACTTATAAGAAAAACTTTATATCTTTCAACAAAGTGACATTACTTCTTTAATGTTTGAGTCAGTCACTGGACACATTAAGTATCATATCCCAGATGAACAGAATTCCTAACTGGATTACCAAGGAAATATATGAATAAAAATAAAATACATCAGAATTTAACGGATAACTATAATAATAAGATCTGTTAACATATTTAAATTATGCCAGGTAAGATGTACAAAATCAGGCTAATAGACATTACCTTTTCTGTCAAAAAATTCTATCAGAGCTGAACTCTCTTCAAGAAAACATTCAATACTGACAATTCTTCCCCCTCCATTTTGAGGATTTTCAAATAAACATTTCAAATTATAGGAGTCAACATCAGGTGGCAGGTTTTCAACCCTGATTGTTTTTGTCGCTTCCAGAAGTCTTGGAGAAAGCTGAAGTTGTGTCACTGAATGGTGCATGACACAATCTTCAACAAATTTCATGGCATCTGCAAACCAAAATTAATCAATCAGAAAATTATCCTATCTAATAATAGACAAACATGATAATTGACCGTACCTTTGCTACGCCTCCCATGGGCTAATCAGCATTATATGCAATTTAACCACCAACAAATATGGTGGCTAATTTGCATACTGCAGGCAGGGTGGGACAGCACAGCCACCAGCACGAGAGCCACTATCCAGGCCCCCATGTGCAACCCCAGAAGCCACCTGCCTGCCACCCATGATGGGATCCGATCCCGGTCCGCAGGCTGGCCCCAGAAGCCCCAGAAGCCGCCCAGAAGCCAGTGATCAGGGGAAGATGGGGGTCCCCTGCCCAGGCCTGACTTGTGTGCGGAGGCCTCAGGACTGGGCAATGGGCCAATCTAGCGATTGGAGGGTGATGGTGGTCGACGCCTCTGGCTGAGGCGTCAGGCCTGGGCGAGGGTGGAACCAGTAATCGGGGGGAGATGAGGGTCCCCTGCCCAGGCCTGACACCTCTGGCGGAGGCGTCAGGCCTGGGAAAGAGGCCGATCCTACAATCAGAGGGTGATGGGGGTCGACGCCTCTGGCCGATGCATCAGGCCAGGGCAGGGGGCAGAGCCGGCAATCGGATGGGTCTGGGGGTCCCCTGCCCAGGCCTGACACCTGGGCCAGAGACATAAGGCCTGGGTGGGGGGTGGAGCCAGTGATCGGTGGGAGATGGGGGTCCCCTGCCCAGGCCTGGCACCTCTGGCTGAGGCGTCAGGCCTGGGCAGGGGGCGGAGCCGGCAATCGGAGGGGTCTGGGGGGTCCCCTGCCCAGGCCTGATGCCTCTGGCTGAGGTGTCAGGCCTGGGCGAGGGGTCGATACGGTGATTGGAGGGTGAAGGGGGTCGACACCTCTGGCCAAGGCGTCAGGCCTGGGCAAGGGGCCAATCTGGCGATCAGAGGGAGATGGGGGTCCCTGTCCAGGCCTGAAGCCTGGGCCAGAGGCGTCAGGCCTGGGCAGGGGGTGGAGCAGGCAATTTATTTGCCAAAAATTCCCAGTCTCTGAACAATGATGCATCTATGAATGTCTTACCAGAGTTGTTTTCCTACCTTCAATGACAGCCCACTCCAGCCCTCCTTGATATAACCACCTGAGTACTCTCTACTATTCAACTCTCCTCACTTCATCCTTTTCTCAAGTCTTTCAATGGCTCCCCATTACCTGCAGGCATGAGTTCACACTCCTGAGCTAGGTGAAATATGTCCTTTGCTATTTGACTCCAAACTAATTTCTAAATATTACCTCTGGTTATTCCATGCCATTCATTTTATATTTATACTGCCACAGAAACTAGTCATTATTTTGAAAACCATTCTCCTTTGTCTTTGTTTATTTGGTTTCCTGTGCTTGAAATACCCTCCTCCAATATTTTATCTTGGTCCTTTTCCTCCTTCAGGACTCAACCCAATTATCTTTTTCAAATAAATAAATATTGATGCTGAGCCCATATTGTGTCAGGCACTGTGCTAGGAGCTGGGAAGGGAGTTGAATACAACAAGTTCTTGAACATTCACCTTCCAGGAGGGAGGAAGTCTTGAAAGAAAACAAGTGGTCTATTGTGGCATCAAAAGAGGCCAGAAGACTAATATTGGCACTCAGACAAGGATTCCCAGAGTAAGTAGTCACCAATCTGAGTTTTGAAGGATGAAGAAGAGTTTACCAGATAGATAAGGGAGGAAGCATTTCAGGCAGAGGGAACAGCAGTGACATTGAACATAGTATATTGGGGACCTGATAGCCTGGTACTTCAGGAGTCTAAGCTTCATAGAAGGATGGAGGCAGGGCAAAGCCACACTGCCCTGTTTGGGTTCCCTTTCCTCCCATTCCCCACAGCCTGCTGTTCACACCCAAGGGAGGCAACTTCTCCTCTTGATCTTCGCTGTTCATTTGTGTATTGGTTCCCACCCTGGCCCATAGGAGTTCCTGAGAAGCAGGGACCAAGAATTATTCATCTCGGCAACATCAAAATCTCGTATTACTACTACAGCACCTAGACATGTGCACATAGTAGGCATTCAAAATTTTTGCTCAATAAACAAAAGCAGGTCCATCTAGTTATTCCTTTATGAGAAATAATCATAAACTTGAAAGTAGAATAGCTCCCTTATTGAATCCTTACCATGTCCTTACCAGGAACGATGTTAAGAGTTTTTCAAACATTATTTCTTTAATTGTCACAGAAACTGAATAAGGCATGTGTTCTTATCCCCATTTTATAGGTGAAGAAAGCAAAGCACACAGAGGATAGTAACTTGGCCAAACTCACATAATTACTTAAATGTTGAAGCAAGAATTTTGACATCATGACCTCGCTCTTTTTTTTTTAATCCTCACCCAATATATGTTTTTGTTGATTTGAGAGAGAAAGGAAGGGAGAGAGTGAGAGAAACATCAATGTGAGAGAAAAACATCAGCACCAACCCCAGAACATTTTGGTGCATGGGATAACATTCTAACCAACGGAGCTACCTGGCCAGGGCATGACCTGTGCTCTTAATTAACCATTCCACTGCCTCAGCTATGGAATAGTGAGGACTTGGAATAGGAAAATGTCCCCATTTTTCTGGAGATGGCTCTTCCAACTCACAGACTCCTTCCACAGACCTCAAAGAACACTCATTTTCTGCATCACATGCACTTACTCTCCATGCATATGTGGATGACCCTGAAAATACTGAGAAGATATATGGCAAAGGGGATAACAGAACAGGCTGTATAGAGGTCTGCTGCCAGGGTTCAAATCCAGTTCTTCATTTATTAGCATCTCTGCACCTCTGTCTTCTCAGGTATAAAATGGGAAATAATAATAATCTCAAAAGGTTATTGAACAGAACAAATTAAGTAATACCTGTAAAGAGTTCAGCATAGTACCTGACTTACACTAACAGCATTTGACTGTTTGCTAGCATTATAATTATTACCTTCAAATCCAATTTGGTAACACAGATCCATATTTACTTCTCTCAGTGAGGTAGCACGTGAAAACACTTACTCCTGTGCTCAGAATCACTTTAAGATCCATGGACTTCACTTAGATTTTCATTTAGGTTCTCTCTCTCTTTCTCTCTCTCTCTCTCTCTCTCTCTCTCTCTCTCTCTCTCTCTCTCTCACACACACACACACACACACACACACACACACACACACACACAACAAAACTCATACAATAAATTTAATTTGGATTTACAACAAAATTGCTTCTCTTTCAAATAAAAAAGGATCTATATTAACTTGGCATCCTCTCTTACCAGCTACTAACAAGAATCAAACTTTCAGAGACATTCCATTAGCTGGGTGTCCCAAATCCCAAAAGTGTGTGCAAAGAAGAGTGAACATGAAGGGTCAGTTCATCTTACCTATGTATTTTCGAAAGGTAACTACGCCAACATCAAAATCTCGTATTACTTCCACTTCAAAATCATCACTGGACAGGCCACTTATGTTCTCCACCAACAAGGTTAGCGTAATGTCAGTCACATTTGCTTTGAGATTTTCAAATGCAACCAAAGAGGGAATATTTTCACATTGCTTTGGGATATCTTCCATTTTTTCTGATCTTTTGTTGAGAGAAATTTGTGTATCTTCTGATGCATCTGATTTTAGGGATACAAAGAAGGTCAAGATGTTATATTTATCTACCATGTTTTCAGCAAAGCAAATTATCATAAGACAATGCCCTCTTTCCTTCCCAACCTCTTAGCTAACTCAAATAAAATCAGATCTTAGAGGGCTTTTAGCTTAAATGAATTGTGATGGTGATGTTCAATTTTATTACACCTTTTTCTGCTGACATATACTTCTATCACAGCACCATAGTATAATTATTGAATTCAGTTTCTCAAAGGTAAGGAACATGTTTATGCATCCTGGTATTGCTAGCACATGGTATATACTTGAGGCTCAATGAATATCTGTTGAATTGGAGATTTAGTGCTTGGACCACTGGAGAAAAGCAAGAATATCTGATGATGCCAAACATGAGAATGATCTAACACTTTATGCTATGAAAAGCAGTACTTCCCATCATTGAAGAGAAAAAAAAGATGCATGTACTGAATGACCAGGGGATACACAGAGATGGTAAAATGGCCTAGAGGCTATATGTGTACATCAAACTCAGTGAATAGCAATCACTCCAGCCAGCTTGTTCCTCCCCATTGTTGACCATAAGTGAGTCACACATATGCATAAGGTCAGTCTTACTCTATGCTTAACCCAGTGCAGTGAAGCATGATGGGTATAATAGTATCTTTAGACAATCTTTGCACAAATATACAGTTGGAGCCCTTGGTATGTTAAAGGTACTGGATATGTGGAGAGGGTACATACAAAAAAACATTGGATAAGGAACTTATTTTCTAATGGAGGTATTGAAGAAAAATAAGAAAAGAAACTGACATTTGTAAATGTTTATTATGGCAGAGTAAAATGTCATGTGCTTATCAAATCCATTTTGTTTTCTTTCTGGGAAATATTGCCCAGACTTCCTACAATTAAGTTCCTATAGTAAAGTTCGTGTGGCTAATGGAATATGGGAAGAAGGGGTGAATTCCACTTCTAAGCATGACCTATGCGTGTCTCCTTCATATGGATCTCCATTCTCTCTTGCTGTGACCTTGCAGGCCATGTATCAATGGGTCCTGGATTCCCAAATGATTGCATAAAGCAGTCTAGACTCCACCCACCACCCTAGCTGCCAACTACACTGCACTGTGATCTGGGGACTTGTTTGTTACAGCAGTTAGATCACCCCAACAAATACACACACACACACACACACACACACACACACACACACACATTTATGCCAAATAAAAAATAGCTTGAGGATTCAACAGCAACATAAACTAGCATTCAATGAGTCATGAATGACAAATCAGGATGAGTCCTGGGCTGGAGGTGAGGCCCTGTGAGTTCAACCCCTGACTCTGCCACTCTTTAGCCATGTGACCTTGTGCACATCGCTTAATTTAAAAATGAGAGTATTGGACTGAGTGAATGATAAGTGCCTTGCTAGCAATACAGTTTTATCACCCCATTATTAGAAGCTTCATCACAAGAGAGGCATTTCCATTTAAAGAGCACCAACAATTAAGGCAGGATTCCAAGAAAAAGGGATTGGCTGGCTTGGAAAGGGTTTAGAGAAGAGGAGGAATCTGAGTAGAGTTTGAAGGGTCTATTGAATTTAGGTAGAGAAAAGTTGGGTAGAGAGTACTGTGAGCAACAGAATACAGGCAGAGTATCGGGTTGTGCCAAACTATTTAGGAAATGGTGATCTGACCAAAAAAGCTCAAGGAGCTCTCATGTACAGAGATGTAAGAAATGAGGCCAGAAAAGTCAGCTTCATCCAGAATGGGGTCTGGACTTTATCTTGCAGTTGGTGGTAAGGTGAGACAGGGAAGGTTTCTATGAAAAAGATGACCAGATATCCAGCAATACAAAAGACTGGTTAGATTTAAGGAGAAGGACATCTGGTACAGAGAGACCAAGCAGGGTATTCTGCCATGCTGGATTTGTAAAGTGATAATGGGGTTCTGGTGTGAGGGAGGAACGAATGAGACCAACATATGTGAAAGCTTAAAGAAAAGAAAATTTCTAGTAGGTGATGGGCAAACTGGTTATGCACTTGAAGAGAAATAAAAAAGACAGAAGTTCTGACAATGGACCAAGAGCCCTGACAATGACCCCAAGCTCTCATCCCAGTACCATTTTCAAAAAGAGAAAATTGCAAAAATCTAAACATGTTCTCACGACAATGTTTGGAGGCAGATGACACACGTGGCTTCAGACACATTGGCGCTAACATATTTTTCAACAGGAAGGTCAGACACAGCTCTGGGATTTAGAAGACCGTCCAGGCTTGAAATATAGACTTGGAATAAACGGAATTTGCTGACCACAAGTGACCAGTATTTCTCTGCTCTTACTCGTCTCTCTTCTAGTTCTTCCACTTGCTGGTTTCCACCTTTGAGCTCCAACCCAGCTCAGTGTGGCCTGAAACTGGACACTGGCTTAGTGCTCATACCCCCTGATGTTGGTGTGTGCCTTTCCCTGCTCTGTCACTGCCTGTCAATCTTTAACCTGAAGCTGTGGGTTTCAGGCATGCCTAGTACCTTCATGGTTCTGTGTCCTCTGCTTTCCTCATCCCTTAGATATAGGACTACTAGGCAACCACCCTCCATCCTCATTTTGATCACCATTCTAATGAGTTACTAGATTTCTGACAATGGACCAAGAGCCCTGACAATGACCCCAAGCTCTCATCCCAGTACCATTTTCAAAAAGAGAAAATTGCAAAAATCTAAACATGTTCTCAAGACAATTTCTAATTTAGAAGAAAATATTTACACATTTTTTTTTGGAATTTTCTTTTCCCTAAGATCTGGATATGTATCACTTTATCTCTCTTGCTCAGCCATTCAACACATTTCACTCTTTCGTCCCCTTTATAACACCATGCTTAGCCCAGAAAAGTGGGGTAGAGAGTACTGGCTTCTTTAGTAAATGTCAGGTGCTAAGGCTAACACCAGACACTAGTTAAGCAACAGACTCCACAACAGCCACTAGGTGTCGGGCTCTATCTTACAGCAGATGGAGGAGAGGAGCTGCTGCTGCTCTGGAGGGTTGCACCCCATCCTGCACCCAGCACTCAAGCTTTCATCCACAGAGGACACACACCTTCCTGTAGTGACTCCTGAGGACAGCACTTCCCACACCCAGTGCTCAGAAACTGACTTAGCCACACACAGCACCCACTGATATGTCTTGCTTCTCGATGGCAGCTTGGGCACAAGTGGGCTCTAAAGTTCAGTTCATGCCCTGGCCGGTTTGGCTCAGTGGGTGGAGCATTGGCCTGAGGACTGAGGGGTCCCAGGTTCGATTCTGGTCGGGGGCATGTGCCTTGGTTGCGGGCGTATTCCCAGTGGGGGATGCGCAAGAGGCAGCTGATTGGTTTCTCTCTCATCGATGTTTCTAACTTTCTGTCCTTCTCCCTTCCTCTCTGTAAAAAATCAATAAAATATATTTAAAAAAAAATAAAGTTCAGTTCATCACCTTCCTCCAGGCCCTCTTAGCCCTCCGCTCAGTTGCAAGGTGTCTCCCAGTCCCCCCAGAGAGAGCAGTTTCCATCCTTCTGACCTGAGCCTTTAGAGCTCAAGTGGCTGCCCCAGTGTTCACCCTCTAAACAGCTGGATGAGAGTATAATGAGAATGAGCCCAAGGCACCGCCAAGTTGAGAAAAACCTGCCTTGTGAAGTAAAGAAGATAAGGATGAGGTATGTCTACAAGTGCCATCTTTAATCAAAACAAAACTGCCTCGTGAAGGCCAGTCATCTCAATTGAGACCGTACCTGGTTCTTTGGCATGTTCTTTGGCCTTGGATTCCTGAAATTCAAACAATAAAGTAGCATTAATAAATTGCCAATAATGCAAATTTCTTTCCATTAAGAAAATGTTTCTGAGACCAGCCTGGAGATATAACGTCAGCAGTCACAATAGTGAAAAAATACAGCAATAATGCTTTTGAATGACCCCCTTTATGTAGGCACCTCCAGTTACTCAGAACAAAAATCACTGGCAAAAATTAGTCACAAATAACAGAAACCCCAGTGATTACCAAGTGTCTGAGGCATGGGGTAAGATCTGCATCTTTTCCCCATTTAACATTTATTGAGTCTTTCCCATGAACACTGTACCATTTGCTTTACACAGGTTGTCTCATCCAACCCTCACAACAATCCAACAAACCAACAAGGTAAATATACTATTACTATACCATTTTAGGAATACTTAGTACATGCAGTATGGACCGCTATCTCCTCAAAACAATGTAAAAGTAAAACTAATACAGCCAGTTCCAGGTTAAGAGCAACACAAAATTTTATATCATAAACCATCCTTACTATAACCTCCAAATCTTGACTTTTCTGAAAGTGTTTAAAAGCAAACAAAATGTGCCTCCTCCTTCATTATTCCATAGCTGTCCCACCACATCTGTAAGTAGCATTTCTCACTGCAGTTTGATTTATATTTTTTGTTCCACTAAGTCAGTGGTCGGCAAACTGTGGCTTGCGTGCCACATGCGGCTATTTGGACCCTTGAGTGTGGCTCTTTCTAAGCCTTAGGAGTACCCTAATTAAGTTAATAACAATGTACCTACCTATATAGTTTAAGTTTAAAAAATTTGGCTCTCAAAAGAAATTTCAATCATTGTACTGTTGATATTTGGCTCTGTTGACTAATGAGTTTGCCGACCACTGCACTAGGTGTTCCTCATTGTGCTTCCCATCCCACACACCTTGGGAGAACACCCTACTTCCTGGCTACTTGCTCCTTTACTTACCTTTGCTGGAATTTTCTCCTTAGAGGCATCATGGACTTCATTTGGGTCTGGAGGCAACTTGACTGTTAACTTAAATGTTCCTTTTCCCGGCAATGCTAACTCATGGTTCTCTCTCTCTAGAACGTTCTGCCGCACTGAAATATCAAAAAAGAAGGGAGGAGAAGGAGAACCATCAAGCAATCTTTATTCACAAAATTATTCCGTATTTCCAAAGACTTTGTCATCATCAATCAATTACTCAGTCATTTCCCGAAGAGAGACCTTACGTGGAAAAAAAAAAGGAAAAGTTTCTCAAGCAGACATGGATTTGAATTCTATCTTTAAACTTATTTTTTTAACGTTAAGTATTTCCAGAGCCTCAGTCTTCTTGTATAATAAACAATTAATAAAGATTGTATTATATGGGTGTTACATGGATTCAACTGAAGAAACATAAAGAATGTAGTATAGTACCTGATGCTCAGTGGGCACTCAGAAAAGGAGCAATATTTATTGTACAGTAAAGGAAATAATTACAACATCCGTCACGGTGAGCCTGTGTACATTGGGTGCTGGGACATGGCGTGATAAAAGCCATGTTTTAGGAAGGTGACTCAGGTAACTAGGAGCAGACTGGCCAGGAGCCTAGTTAAAAAGTTTTTCAATCAATTCTTTTAACTTGTGAAGAGAAAAGCCTCACATCTGATAGGAAAAGAAACAGGAAAAAATGGATAGAGAGATTTAAAAACAAAATCGCACATCAGGCAGCTGGGCTGTAGTGAAAAAAACTGAACAGTGAACATAAGCATTCAAAAAACCTGGATCAGAATTCCAACTCTAGATGAGTGACATTGAGAAACTATCTTCACGTCTCTTAAATATGTTTGCTCATTCAAACCAGTGGTCTGTGAATGAATTTTGTAACACACACAAGAGGTATGCAAATGTAAGTTATAATTATAAGAGGCAGGCAGAGAAAGAAAGGCAAAGTTAGTGTATCTCAGAGTGTGGAGAATAGGGAGTGAGTTTAGATGAGGAGATGTGGTGGACATAGTCAGATGGTACAAAAATGTTTGGGTGAAGGGGAAACTTTGAGAGTTCCCTGCTGTTCACTGTTGTAGCCCTGCCATGAATGTTGGGTTACCATGTTGCATTCTGATATGGTTGGCCTGATGAGGCCAAAGATACAGGTAGGAATCTTTTAAAAAGAGTAGCTTAAATAGCTTTCCCACCTCAACCATTCATGGAAGGGTAGGATGCCAATAGAATGAAACACCCCCAGAAATGATATAAGACTCAAATTTCACTATTGGTGGGAGGAAAGATGTCTTCACAGAGACTCCTAAGGGGCTGTCCTAAGCTTGAGTAAGGGCTGGATAAGAACCCGGTGCCAGAGAGGAAGCTAAGTTTTGTAAGTCATGCTGTCCGTGGACCTCTGTGATACCTTCCTTTTGTTATTCCCTAGACTTTGGTAGAGTCCTGTCCAGACATTTATTTTTTTTATTTTTTTATTGATATCAGAGAGGAAGGGAGAGGGAGAGAGAAAGATAGAAACATCAATGATAAGAGAGTATCATTGATCGGCTACCTACTGCATGCTCCCTAATGGGGATGGAGCTCGCAACCTGGGCATGTGCCCTTGACGGGAATCAATGGAACCACTGACTGGCTAGGGCCACGCATTTAAATGTGCCAGTCTGGCCCTGGCCTGTATTGCTCAATGGTAAGAGTGTCGACCCTCCCATGTAAGGGCCAGGAGTTTGATTCCTGGTCAAGGGCACGTACCTGGGTTTCAGGTTCCATCCCCTGGCCCCAATCAGGGCACCTGACCGGGTTTTGGTCTCTATCCCACATAGGAGGCATGCAAGAGGCAGCCAAACAATGATTCTCCCTCATTATTAATATTTCTATTTTTATCTCCCTCCCTTCCTATATAAAATCAATTAAAAATAATTTAAAAATAAATGTACCATCCTATTCTGTGTGCAATATGCATGAACATCACTACTTCAAGAGGACAGAGGGTAGCAAGATCAGTAAGTCCTCCCCAACAAGGAAAACCTGAATCTGGGAGGAATAAGGCTGAATCTCTGATGTCCAGCCACCCTGACCTATGTCCTTCCTGCACTAATCTCAAACCATCCACACTTACTTTTATTAATGGGTTTCCTTATCCCAAAGAGACTGACAAAAATCAGGAGCCAAATTATGACCAGAGAGGATGATAAATGTACGCATCCAAAAATCTCCCAAGTCAATTTACACTCAACTTTTCAGAAATTCAATGAACTATATAAAAGTAAAATGCAGCTTCCCAATAGTTCCGGATGCTCTACAGTAATTTCCACAGAGAAATGCTGGTGGACTCAGCCTGATTATGTGAATTATATGACTAAAGGCATGTTACACGACAAGACTGCACCTGCTGAGTATTACACGACAAGACTGCACCTGCTGAGTACATTTCCTGGTGTGGAGGGAATGGGTCTCCCTGTAAAGACAAGATCTCCTGCCCTAGGACTGCCAGGGAAGGTCATTCATTGTTAGCAAATTTCCTGTCAACTTGCTGCTGAGAAAGCTGCTTCTGACAGGAAACCGAAACTGACTGGGACTTTCCACTCCCCAAGACCTTTGACCATAAAAGGTCATCAGTTGCAGGGATTATGAGATGTCTGTGCTGGGGGTAACAAGAAGGGGCCATTGAGCAGCCTGGGGATGGGAGAAGGGGGTCGTGGGCTAGAACAGCTGAAGGAAGAAGCCTGGCAGGAGACTGAAATAGGTTCTAATTTGAGGGCTAGAACAGAATGATGATATCATCACAGAATTATATTTTGCACTGGTTGTATTTCTATGCTGTGTGTATTTCCTATGATGGGCTCCCATTTTGTTCATCCAGGGACATCAACAGCCAGCATTCTCAAACTTTAGTGCCTCAGAGTCACCGAGGGTGCTGGTTCAAAGTGCTGATGCCCTCACCCACCCACACTCAGGGTTCCTGAGTCTCTAGGACAGAGCTGGGCTGTGTCTGTTTAACCTGCTGAGGGTTAATGAGATGCTAAAGAAGAAAGAAGAGTTGCTAAGGGCCAGAACCATGGTGGTGCTAACAGTTGGAATCAACGTGATAAAATCCCTTGAGGAAATGCCTTATATCATATAGCTGCAATTCTGTGCATTACTTGGTTAAATTAATCCTTGGAAAACTGTGTACCTGTTTCCATAAAGCTCTGGGCCCAGCAGGTCTCCTGTCTCCTGCCCCCTGCCCGCCTCCCTTCTTTCACACTCTTCTGTGTTCCCCTTTCCTCTCTGGGTTTCATCTTTCCTTCCTGGATCCTTGCTTAAAGCTTTCCAATTGCTCTCATGGCCTTGTAAGCCTCTCCTCTGGCCCAAATGTTTCTCAAATCCAGGGAAGGAAAGTGGGATTAGGAGTTGTCCACATCCTCTCCTGTGAGATTCTAATGGAAAAAGTGTGTGCTCTGGGAGTGTCTGGTCATGTGCCTCCCCCTAAAGGACCAACAAAGACAGTGGTGATCAGGAGCAAGCTGTCATCTCCCTCCAATAACTCTCTATGTCACCCAGGCAATGTGATTTTAAGCAGGCCTCTGCCCCTCCCCAGGTGACCCCAGAACTACTGGGAAGCTCCACAATACATGGGGAAATCGTCATGACTCCTCCCATTGCTTAGCCCAGCGGTCAGCAAACCGCGGCTTGTGAACCACATGAGGCTCTTTGGCCCCTTGAGTGTGGCTCTTCCACAAAATACCACGTGCGGGCGCGCACGCTCAGTGTGATTGAAACTTCGTGGCCCATGCACAGAAGTCGGTTTTCGGCCTGGGCGAGTCTTTTTGAAGAAGTGGCATTAGAAGAAGTGGGGGGTGTTAGTCGGTAGGGTGACGGGAGACATGGCGCAGGCAGGCCCCGGGATACACAGCATGGGGGGAGG
>NW_005871153.1:4291235-4293315 GCF_000147115.1 Myotis lucifugus
AGTTCAAAACCACTGTATAAGGTTTTCAAGGATTTTCTAGAAACCGCCGACAAACTTAATGAGACCCTCAATAAATCTAATGAGACCCTCGAGTTTGTGATAAAGGACCAACTAGAAATTAAGCATACACTGACTGAAATAAAGAATATTATACAGACTCCAACAGCAGACTAGAGGATCGCAAGAATCAAGTCAAAGATTTGAAATACGAAGAAGCAAAAAACACCCAACCAGAAAAGCAAAATGAAAAAAGAATCCAAAAATATCAAGATAGTATAAGGAGCCTCTGGGACAACTTCAAGCATCCCAATATCTGAATTATAGGGGTGCCAGAAGAAGAGAGAGAGCAAGATATTGAAAACCTATTTGAAGAAATAATGACAGAAAACCTCCCCTATCTGGTGAAACAAATAGACTTACAAGTCCAGGAAGCGCAGAGAACCCCAAACAAAAGGAATACAAAGAGGACCACACCAAGACACATCATAATTAAAATGCCAAGGGCAAAAGACAAAGAGAAAATCTTAAAAGCAGCAAGAGATAAACAGTCAGTTACCTACAAGGGAGTACCCATATGATTGTCAGCTGATTTCTGAACAGAAACTATGCAGGCCAGAAGGGAGTGACAAGAAATATTCAAAGTGATGAATAGCAAGAACCTACAACCAAGATTACTTTATCCAGCAAAGCTATCATTCAGAAGTGAAGGTCAGATAAAGAGCTTCACTGATAAGAAAAAACTAAAGGAGTTCATCACCACCAAACCAGTATTATATGAAATGCTGAAAGGTATTCTTTAAGAAGAGGAAGAAGAAAAAGGTAAAGATAAAAATTATGAACAACAAATACATATCTATCAACAAGTGAATCTAAAAATCAAGTGAATAAAAAATCTGATGAACAGAGTAAATGGGTGAATATAATAGAATCAGGGTCATAGAAAGGGAGTGGACTGACTATTCTCGGGGGGCGGGGGGGAAGGGGTGTGAGGGGTGTGGGAAGAGACTGGACAAAAATTGTACACTTATGGATGAGGACAGTGCAGGGGTAAGGGCAAAGGGTGGGGTGGCAACTGGGTGGAGGGAAGCTATGGTGGGAAAAAAGAGGAACAACTGTAATAATCTGAACAATAAAGATTTATTTAAAAAAATAAAAAATAATAAAATTAATAAAAATTTTTAAAAAAGAGTTCAATCTGATTGAGGTATGTATGCTGAGGTCGCCCCTTCCAACTCTCCCATCCACACTCGTTTTGTATACTTTTTTCATCAGATAGAAGATGAGTGTGGATGGGAGAGTTGGAAGGGGTCGACCTCAGCGAACGTACCTCGATCAGACTGAGGACGTTTTTAGCAAAGGCCAGCTTAGGAGTACCCTACTTAAGTTAATAACAATGTACCTACCCATATAGTTTAAGTTTAAAAAATTTGGCTCTCAAAAGAAATTTCAATCGTTGTACTGTTGATATTTGGCTCTGTTGACTAATGAGTTTGCCGACCACTGGCTTAGCCCCTCTCCCCCCGCCAACCCCCGCCGCCTAAAAATTAACAGAAGAAGAGGGGCTCTCCCTCCCTCCCTCTCACATGGAGCACCAGCCATTCCCAGAGAATCAGTTACCAAATCCAGAACAGCACACAATATGTCTCTCCAGCCCCACACTGACTTTCATTGTTAAGGACTCACTTGTCCTCACTCAGAATAACTGCACGGATCTCTTCAAAGGTCTGCTTTTCATGGTCTCTCCCAACAGAAACCAATGTGCCTATTTTCAACCAAATTTATCTCCCTAACGTATAGTTGGACTTTTATCCCTGGAAACTTTCTCTTCCCTTAAAATCGTGTTCCCATAAACCTTGGGAGTTCTAGAACTGCTGCCTCAATTGGCAGAAGAAAAAAAGCGCAAGAGATGCAACTCTGCCATTAGCACACTCCCTATTAATACATTAACGCACTATGTAGCCTTGTAAAATGAGGCGAGTAACCGGGCTCTCAGCGCCTTTCGGTTCTCCCTGGCGCGGTTCTGCCCCCACCCGCCACCTCCAGGCAGAGGCCAGCACCGCTGAGTTCCTAAAAGCGCGGG
>NW_005871154.1:0-12117 GCF_000147115.1 Myotis lucifugus
ACTTTGCTTGGAGAGGTACTAAAGTCCCCATGATGGGCAACTCTGTTTCCTTAGTGGGCAAATCCATTTCATTTTGAGTGAATTTTTAAAATATAAAAGTAAGGGAGCCCATAATTTTAATGTTCTTATGTTAAGCTTATGAACAATTTGTGTATCTGTGTGTGTACATATATACAGTTATAAATATTGTTGCTTGATAGGAAAATACAAATTAGGGTACCTAAAAGTTTAACTTTATGATTATAATGAAAATATTTAAGTTAATGATGAAACTTTTCATTTTAATGTGAAAGGTTAAAAATTACTAAGTTTGTAACAGAATTAAATATACAAATTATCACATTTATAAATTTAATCTATTAGGTTTATAAGACTATTTTAAGTATTTAGAAATGTTGTATTAGGCAGTTGAAGTACTAAAGGAAAATAATGACTATTTTAAAGTTATAAAGGCCATTTAAAAGTTTAAGATAATTATTATAAAAGATGATTTAAAGGTAATTGTTAAAATTTGATAATTTATTGAGTAGAATTATGACATTTATAAGTGAAAACTAAAAGCTTTTGAATTAATATGTTTTAACATTTGAATATAAAGCAAATATTAATATCAAAAGTGGTGGAAGGAGAAAAGACCTAGATGGGTTGCTGCTTAGTTATACAAGATGATTTATTATCCTGTCCTTTCTCCTACAAAGGAGAAGGGGCTACTAGCATCAGAAATCAATAAATTGTTGAGTATCACAAATATCAGACATTTCAAGAATTAGAAAAACAAAAGGATAGAGAGAAGGTAAATCGAATAAACATGGCATCAGGTGATTCTGTAAGGAAGTCAGCTATGAAAAGTTTACCTGTGACAGGATTGGACAAGGGGGTGTTGCAGGTATGGCCAAGGGGCCAAAGGATTGTGTTGCTTGATAATCTGATTTTAAGTATTGATCTGTTCTATGCTGTTCTAAAATTGACTTTGGTTATCTTTAATATTTAGTGAAACACTTTTGTTCAAAGTAGCATAATCAATGACTCTGAAGTTTAAAGGAAAGGGGAGCTTTTTCTTTACGTTTAGGGGTAAAAAGAGCAAAGAAAAGAATGTAAAATTGAGAATTCAATAGAAGCAAAAATTTGGATCAAGGTATGTTTACTAAATTCATGAAAAATATTTGGGAGGTGGTTGGACTTTCTGTAAGAGGTGAAATGGGAACTCAAGGAAGTTTGTTTGTGTTTAAAGACCAGATGGACAACATATCATTGGAAGACTTAATGACATTCAGGTGACAAACACATGGATTCCTTTCATATACATATAACGAAATGTAAAGGATATACAGTTGACATTTCCTCCTCAACAAGGAATTGTTGTGAAGACTTATCAGTGTGCCAGAAAGAATACTGGCCCAAAGTGTAATCTTCTCTTAATCTGGTCATTGCCCTTTATAAACTCTTTACTGAAAGCTTATGAGATTCTTATGGTCCAATACCTGTCTTTAAAAATTACCTGAATATTGCACCACATGCTTTAACATAGAAACCCACACAGGAACCCTATATGTTCATTTGGACCAATGTCCCCCCAATCAATTTAATAAATAAAATTTTTTTAAATCACCTGGAAAACACTTCTGCTAACTCTCTTAAGCTATCTTTCCTGTATTTATATCCATGGCTCTCTCCTTGGTTTAGAAATTGGCTTGTATGCCCTTCTTTAGGTAACTTGAAGCTCTTCCTGTTTGCCTTAATGTCCCTGTTAGCTGTGTCTTTGAATACAAATATTCTCTCAGCAAAGCCTTCCTTGCAGCCCTGCCCATTTCCTTCTCCCCACTGGGTTAAAGACATCATATCCATGTTACACGTGAATCTCTTCTTTGTGTTATTTCTGAATCTTTCTCTTTGCCTTCCCCTCAGATATATACCCATTAAAACATGTACTAGTAATAGAGCTCTGTAATTTTTTGCTTACAACATATTTAACGATCACTGCAAACTAAGGGTAGAACTATTCAAACGGAGACATTGAATTTTCAAACATAGAGGAACACTGCAGTCATGAATCATCAAGACTTATAGAAAACATTTCAAATGCCTTCCATGGAGGTGCTTTTATCTAAAAAGTAGTATGTTGGAGGAACCAGTTTTTCCATAGCCAAGTTTTCCAACCTTATCTCTACCTTCTTCAACTCTTCCCTAGTTCACTGTAATTAGTATTCATCTTCCTGCTGAGATGCTTCAGATAAATATGTGAGGTAAATCAGCCTGGTTTCATATTAAAAACTAAATAAAAATAGTGAATATCATTAAATTAAAAATGCCTACAGCATTGTCTAGACTGGAAACTAACCCTTTAATTAAAAAAAATCTGAAACATGAAAAGAATCATTACTTGGTATTATTATTTCTTTTGCTTAAGGAGTTCCGCTAGTCATGGAAAGAGGTGGAGATGACCTAGTAGGTTGAGTTATTATTGAGAAGGAATCACAAATAGAGAAAAAGCCCTTCCCACATCCTTCATTTTCAGTGAATTTCTCTGCAAGATGTCATCTCATTTTACAGGTTATGAAACAGAGGCTTAATGAAAGTAAAGAATTACTTGCCAAAGATGAAATGGCTACTATGGGACAGAATTCAGATTTAGAACCTGCTCGGCCCTTGGATAACTTGATAGGTTATTAAGTTGGAATTTTCTTGAGCAGAGAAACAAGATAATGCTTTTACTGTTCATAGATATGCATAGAAAGCAATCAGTAAATGGTTGTGCAAAAATCCCAAGTCATTACTTCCTTTGTTTCACTTAGCCACCTCTTCTTGTTTCTAACCTGTCTTCTGCCTGGCAATTTCTGCAGTGACAGTAAATAACATTCAGCATGAAGTTTTGTAAAAGCACTAATGACATATTTTAAGAAATGCTAATTTAAACCTGGAGCAGTTAAATCTCTGAGGACTCAACATATGACTTAAATGGATCATGGGAAGTACCAAATGACAATTGAGAGCATTCCAGAGGCAGGTCAGATACAAAGTTAACATTTTTTTAAAAAAAAAAAAGTGCTTAGCCTGATGAGATCTTTATCCACTGTCCTCATTTATAGTGACTATTTGTAAATTTCTACCATTTACTAATGGAGTTGAATACCTGAAGAGACCTTTCATGGGGATTCAGTGCTACTGAAAACAGTGACACCATATAAACCCTTGAAAATATGCATTACTAGAGTTAAGGATGCATAATCAATGGTAGATATTATTTTCTCCTTTCTTTCATCTCTTCACAAGAAAGGTTAATCAAATTTTCCCATGGAATAAAATAGAAACAAATCCAATTGAGCTAAGCAGGCAGTGCACAAAAATGTAGATATTTTTCCACCCTGGTATTCCCTAGTTAGACATGTGTTGTTTCTTAGTTAATTGAAAGCACAGGGCCAGCCCACATGATGCCAAATTATAGAGCAATGCAATTCTGTTTCCACACTAGCTTTTGGCTGTAACTTCTAAGAATTCACATTGGAAAATTAGTAATTCACTCTAGCTATGTACGATTGTCATATAATTTTTCTCCCATAGCATTATTTTGGATTTGACAGTGAGGGAAAGGATTAGAGAGGGTTCCAGAATGTACATCTTGGTAAGGATATTTTGCATGTTTCTTAATTTCGTGATAAGTAGATGAAGAGTTTAAGAACTTAAAAGCCGTGATATGAATATATGAGTAGCTGTAGATATTATGGGCATGGAAAAGGAATAGTTTTTCACTAAAAGGGATAAGTAAACTTTTCAGAATACTTTCCTTTTTCTTAAGAATGTGCATTTCACAAAGCCCTCGGGTCACACTAATTACACCTCCACAGTAAGGCTTCCCCGCCCCCGAGGTAACACCACTAGTGTTTCTGCTAAGAACAAAGAGAAAATTGACTGTATCTTTTCCAAGGCAATTGACAACCAGGCTATAGTTATCTTTTATCTCTTGCCATTTTTAAAATAGCCAAAACCTAAGGAACAGCCTGACCAGTTAACCTGCCTGCACAATTACAAGGCAATGATGACCGCAAGACTGGGGCTGTCTCTGCCTCTCCCAACTCCGTTCAGCAAAGGCACCATCTTCTAAGTGAAATGACACTTAGACAACTGCAGCCATTATTAGACAAATGCAATTCTCAGGAACTGGAACCACTTTGCTGTCAGCTTCCTGGCTCAGCATGTTCCCAGGCTTGTGATTATCGCACAGCTGCAAAATTTAAAGGATGCTGCTCATTAGTTAATGCTCAGCTAAGGTACCAAAGGCTGGAGGCTGGGTGAATTTCCCCTTCACTGCCAGGGCAGTCTGTCCAAATAAAAGAAGAAGAAAAGAGCATATGTGTCCTAGACTATTTCCTACTCTCAGATTTTTGAAAGGTTCTCTTTAGCCACTTGTTAGCCTTGGTATCTTTAATGATTCAACCCTACACCTGAAAAGACTGGTGGAACAGGTTCAGTCTTTTATAAAAACATTTATCAGAAAATGAGTGTCTCTGTGCTTGTTATTGTGATTATACAGAGCTCTACACTAAAAGGGGAAATATGTAATACTTTCAACAATCAAGATTTTAAAAAATAAATAAATAAAGAGCACTACATAGAATTCAGGAGACTAGCATTGTACTTCCAAAGCCACCACAACTCATTTAATTCCTCTGGCTTTCACTTTCTCTATCTCTAAAATGAGGTACATAGGTTAGATTGTATCTAAGATTCCCTTCAACTTCTAGTTTCTATGATTTTTATAGATTTGTTCATTTACTTCAAGCTAATGGTAACTTGAAATGAAAAACACCATCACATTAATTGACACCATTTTATAAACTATTTCACACACACACAGACATACACCCTACTTAAGGACAATGAGAACTAGAATTATTGAAAATCTACTAAAATGTCAGCACTGTTTTATATTATCTCATGTGATTCTCATGAAAAATTTTAGAAGTTGGTTTAATGTATCAATGTGTCCAGTAAAGAGACATAGCTTGGCCGATTTAAAAATTTGGATAATTTATTCTACTAGTAAACATTAGGGTTTGAGACCTATAAAGTCATGCTTATTTCACATATTTAGGGTGCCTTCTGCTATACATCTGTTTACCTCTTTCACTGGTAAAAAGTGTTATTTTTTTAAGATTACTCCTCAATAACTTATTGAATGACCTCTATATGCCCAGCTCTATTCTAGATACTAAAAATATAGATCCTGCCATCATGGACCATATGTTCTAGTGCAAAGGAAAGAGATATACAATAAAAAAGATAAGTTATTCTCTACCCACCATGTACTGGATAGTGATAAATGACAAGGAGAAAAATCAAACACAGGAGGATTGAGAATATTGAAGTGTTGATGAGGGTGAGGAGGGGGGTTAAGCTTATTTGAATGGAGTGGCAAGAAAAGTTTTCATTATGAAGGTGATATCTGACAAAAGAACAAAGAGATGAGGGAATAAGATATGCAGATAACTTGAGGAGCAGCATTATTAGCAGAGGGAACAGAGAATGTAAAGATCCTGAGGAATAAGTGTCTCTGGAGTCTGTAAGGAACAACCAGTGAGGACTGGGTGACTGGAATGCAGGAGAGACATAAAGTAGAGAGGAAATGAGGTAATGAGTGGTGGTAGGGAACAGATTATATGGGGTCTTGTAGACCATTGATAATTCCCTGCCTTTAATTTTGAGGCATAAAGCCACTGGAGGGTTCTAAGGTAGGAATTTAACTTACATTGCAGCAATATTACCTGGTGGCTATGTTAAGAGTAGACTATAAAGGAGGAATGGAGGGAGCAGGGAGAACAATTAGGGGTAATAGTGATAATGATCTAGGTGCGGGATGATATTGGCTTTCAGTAGACTTATAATGGTGGCATAGAGATCTTAAGAAGCAATAGGATTCTAAGTATTTAAAGTTAGAGCCCACAGGACTCCCTGATGAATTGGATGAGGTGTAAGAATAAAGAGAATAATTAAAGGATGGGGCTTTGTTTTTGACCTGAAAAACTCCTGCACACCCCCCACTGGGGATGTGCCCGCAACCCAGGCACATGCCCTTGACCGGAATCGAACCTGGGACCTTTCAGTCCACAGGCTGACGCTCTATCCACTGAGCCAAACCGGTTTCGGCGGATTCTAAGTATTTAAAGTTAGAGCCCACAGGACTCCCTGATGAATTGGATGAGGTGTAAGAATAAAGAGAATAATTAAAGGATGGGGCTTTGTTTTTGACCCGACAAACTGCAAATTTGTAGTTGCCATTTATTGATGTGGAGAAGACTTTTAAAGGAGCAAATGTGGAGGAAGCATTAGGAGATTTGAACACTGAATATTTGGATATTTAAAATTATATTTTAAATTTGGCTTGCCTATTAAATACCCATGGGGTCATTAAGTAGTTTAATACATGAGATGGAGATACAAAATTTTAAATAATCAGCATAGATATGACAGTTAAGGTTTTTGAGAATGAGGAGGTTTCTATGGATATAAGTATAAATTTAAACACACACACACACACACACACATTAGATTCTAAAAATATTCTAAAAATGTGTGTATTTCATTTAGGGAAAGAGAACTAGGGGGAGAACCATCAGAAGGTTATTAGCAGTATCAGCTAAAGGCAGGTGGAAAACCAGGATCTGTAATTTCTTAGAGGCCAACACAAAGAAAGTCTTTCAAGCATGAGAGAGTGATTAACTCTGCCAAATACCAGTGATAGGTCAAGTAATATGGTCCTGTGAATTTGCTATTTGATTTAGCAATGTGAAGATCATTTGTAACTAGGATCTTGGAAGGGGAAAATAAAATTATTTGGCCCTGGCCAATGTTGCTAAGTAGTTAGAGCATCACCCCATGCACAGTGGGTTGGGGGTTTGGTTCCCAGTCAAAGCCAGGTACCTGGGTTGCAGGTTCATTCCCCACCTAGTCAGGGTGTGTGAGGGAGGCATCCAATCAATGTGCCTTTCTCACATTGATGTTTTTCTCTCTCTTTTTCTCTCTCCCTTCCTCCCTTCCACTCTATCTAGCAATTTGTCTGAAAAATTTTTCTCTAAAGGGAAAGAGAAAAATGGAGTGGTATTATAAGGGTTATTATAAGGAAGATACAGATAGCTAGTCATAGACATCATCTGAAAAATTCTTTACTTTCTTAACATAGTAAAGAAACAATAGGATCAAGGTAGATAAATGTCATTAATTTGGTCTATTAATAAATAATTATTGAGTGCCTTCTTTGTGTCAGGTACTCCTCTAAGGTACTGTGTACACAGCAATGACCCTTCAGAAAACGCCTGTGTTTAAAAAAGTAAGAAGGTCTATGTAGACAATTAAAGCGGAGTTTGTATAAAAAGAAGATTGACCAATGGCTAGTAGAGATTGTATGTTCAAAAATGCAGTTTGGGAGATCCCCAAGATGGGCTTCAACTTCAATAATTCTCTAGAAGCACTCACAGGACTCAGAAAAGCCAGTATTACCTATGGGTACAGTTTATTACAGCACGAGGACACGGAGTGCAATCAGCAAAGGGAAGATTTGTGTAGGGCAGAGCCCAGGAGAAAACAGGAGCAGGTTTACAGTTGTCCTCTCCCAGTGGAGTCATGCAGACAGCAGTTACTCCTACCAGGAACAGTGTGCATCTATATTTAAGGAGTGTTCCCAACCTGGAAATCTCATTCAAGCCTTGGTTTTCAGGGTTTTATTGGGGGTTAATCACATAAGCAGAGCTGACGGCCTGCATGGCTGACCTGAGTTATTCACTCTCCAGCCCCTACAGAAATCAAGCCGATATCACTTGGCCTAAGGCCCTTATCATAAATAACATTGTTAAAATAAATTATCTGATATGCTCCAAGATCGCAGTTAATGATACTCTTATGAAGCAGAATATCATAAGGTTTTGAGGTTCTCTCACAGGAACAGGTCAAAGGCCAAACCTTTCTTTGGAAGATGTTCTCTCATACACGAATGTAGAATTTTGATGTTTTCATATAAATATTCATATCTCCAATACTTACTCTAATCTTCTAAAGAATCTTGTATTGTCTTACTTAAGCAACTCTCTTAGCTTCCAGATGCTCAACTAGAATTTCTGAATATTTTAGCAGTTTAATCTGATTTTTCTTTTTATTCATTTGGCTAACCAAACTGGTTGGTGGTTCACATTATTTGATTCAAGAAGACTCTGGGCTGAATCAACTGCATCTAAATTAGAAAACAAATTATCTTTAATTACCGAGCAGCTTGAAATAATTTAACAATTTTCATTCAGAAGATGAAAAAGATGGAATACATTTGTGACTGCTAAAAATCAGTATCATATCAGAAAATCTGAGAATAAAAATAATATTTAACAGAGATGAGAATATTGAATTTCAAATTTATTGTTTTTCATCGCAGAAATAAATATCTCAATTTATAAAAAAATAAGAGATTTTAAAAATAGCTATTATGGCCCAAAAATTAATGACCAAAATACACAAAATATACAACCATCAAGACATATTCTATAACTGTTGTTAAATTGTTTTAGAGAACTCCTAAAAATACCTCACCATAGCAATCCACATATGTGTTCTGAAGTTTTGGGATATGCAATGTTACTTTCATCAATAAACAAAAACCAAAAATTACATGTGGTGATTCCATATTCACACACATGCCATTTCAACCCTGAAACAGAACAACTATTTTAAGCTTTGTTTACAAGCATGTGCCCAGAAGTCAAATATGAAGGAAAGGGTAATAATTCTGATTATTTTATCTGAAAAAATTATGGTATCAAGAAAAAATATGAGCTTATATGCTTTTGGATTCTATTAATTTGGGGGAAGGCAGGAGTCAGAAGACAGAGATTGGGTTTGGGGTGCTTCATATGCTTCCTGGAACTCTGCTATCTTTTAAAGGGCTCTTCATTAATGTAGCTTGCTCTTTATTTCTAAGGGCCGTCTTTCATCAGATCTATAAGTTGGTGAAAGAAGGATAAACACAAATTTACTAGCCACTATTTGCTAATTATACTAAATATATTTCATCTGGTTTGTTTTCCAAAAGAAACTCACTTATAGTGATATAGTTATGCTCACTAAGAGATAAAAAAAATGAGGATTAGAGAGGCTGGATAACTAGCCTAAAGATATACAGTTAGTAAGGAACAGAAATGAAGCTTGAACCTAGATAAATCCCAGAATACCAATAGAAATGCAAGATGTTTCTGTCCAGGGTACAGATCTATAAGAACAGATTAGTAAGCATCACCTATGAGTTCACAAAATAAACACAATATAAATGTGCATTAAAAACAAATCATTGAGCCAAAATAAATGGTTATTGAGGATTAGAGCTCTTTGGTGCCACGGTGCAGGGGGAAAAATATATATATATATATTACCTCGAGGGATATACTTAACAAAAGATGCTTAAATCAGTGATTATAATCCACTTAAATTGTGGAACTAAAAGAAAGCACTCTGTTGTACTTGTAGGCTAAGGAGAATAATATGAGAGCAAATGTGAGAACTGTGTTTAAAACATGAATTCTTCAGGGAGGTGAACTATGAAAGGATAGTCCAGGCAAAAATGACAAGTATGAAGAAAGGCACAGAAGCATGACAGATTGCAGTCTGGTTAAGGAAGGAGGAATTTACTGATTTGACCATAGCATGAAGCACATAGGGGATTTAAGAGAAGATAAGACTGGGAACACAATATTAGGATCACATTGTCTATTTTTAAGAAATCTGGAGTTTATTCTCAAGTCAAAGGATAAACATTGAAAGGAAATGCTATGAATATATATTAGTGTATCATAGTTTTAAAAATGCTTGCTTTTCTGCCTTAAGGAGTAGAACATTTTCTCTCTGGAGTAGTAAACTTTTATCTAAAGGAATATCTTGTAGATAACTTTGAATGTGAAAGATATAAGAAGTGCTCTTTCTCTTGCCTCCTTCCACTGACATATAGTTAGAAAAAGGTATGTAAGCTGGACTGCATAATAAATTAACAGGAACGTAGGTGTACAAGAAAAGAAGTCGGAGAAGCAAAAGGGCTATGCAAAATCACAACTGCGCATAGAGAAAAAAAAATCATCCTTAAGAAGATGGTGAGCACTGAGAATGTCTGAAGTATTCTTAACAGCAGGATCTAACTTTAAGTCTTGTGGCACTTCACTGTACATTTCCCCCTATCACCTCAAACTTAGGTAAAAATTTACATATATGTTTTGTGTAAGTGTACTTTGGAAAAAGCAATGAAAAGGGACTGTATCCCATATCACAGTGGCATATGTGAGAGAATAAAACAATCGTGGGAGGAAAAAACCTTGAATTCCAAATGAGTTTTAGAGTGCGTTATGTATGCAAAAGGCAGGGGGCGGGGGGATAGAAGCAGCTATGAGAATGAAATTTCCACACAGATTTGAAGAAATCATGTGGGGAGATGTTAGATTCCCAACTACACACAGGGCAGGTTTAAAAAAAAAAAAACACCTTCATTTAAATACCATACGGCATTGATAAACAGGAGAGAAGTTATGACATCTAATTAAGTGATTATAGTATCTTTTATGTAAATGACAATGGTAATAACTTGGATTAAGGTGTTAGCAGTGGAGATGCAAAATATTAGATGGTAACGGAAACTTTTGCAAGTAAAATCAGAAAGACTTGGCAATTATTTAGGAAATTTTAGTTGTTTTTTCCCCCTGATGGCAGTGCCATTTACTGAGATATAGAAGAATAGAGAGAAAAAAGCCAGCAAAATTAAAATAAGAGTTAAGTTTGGCTGTGTTGAATTTGAAATGTATATTAGATAACTAAGTGAAGATGTTGCCACTATTCTGTTTGTAATCACCTAAGAAAGTAGTATATATGAAGAGCAATGGAGGACATTGGGTAGAGTCCTCTTGTACTACAACATCTAGAGGCCTAGCAGAAAAGGAAAAGTAAGGGAAAGAGCCGAAAATGGAACAGCCAACCAGTTAGTGGGAAAAGAATGATGTAAGTATGGTGTGATGATAGTAAGACAAAAGTGTTTAAAAAAGATGAGAGAGTTCATTTGTGTCAAATGCTGTTGAGAATTGGATAAGATAAGACCAGATAAATAATCGTTGCCTTGAATGTTTAGAAGTCACTGGTAATGTTGGCAAGAATAATGGTTAGTGGTGTGTTGAGAATGGAGTAGTTTGGGTATAGTATGGGAAGTAAGGAAGGTAAGACAAATTCCTACAATAGACAAATTTTTTGAAATTTACTGTGAACTTCAGGAAAAGTTGGATAGTAGATTCAGTAGGAATATTATATAATAAAAGTGCATACATTGTTTAATATAAAAAATATTAGAGAATGTTTGCATGTTCCTGGGACTATTTCACAATGGATAAATTACCGAGCGGATGTGCTTTTAAGAACTGAGTCCATAAAAAATGTTATGATAGCATCTTCCAGTTGCCTTGCAAAGGTCTTTTTACCTTAATAACATTTATTCTTCCCCAGACATTGAGGTTCCCAGGTCCTAAAGGTTTGCAGTTCGCTCAATAATATTTTGACTGACAAATCATCCCTCTTACTTTCCTTTTTTAAATGACTTTTTTATTTTAGAATAGTTTTAACTTTCCAGGAAACATGAAAAGACAGTACAGAATGTTTTCTCATGCCTGACCATATTTCTCCTTTTATTAACATCTTAAATTTATATGCTATGCCCTGGCCAGTGTGACTCAGTTGGTTGGAACATCATCCTGTACAGGAAAAGGTTGCAGGCTTGATTCCCAATCAGGACATATACCTAGGTTGTGAGTTCGGTTCTGGTTGGGCCATGTATGAGAGGCAACCAATCTGATGTTTCTCTTTCATATCTTTCTTTCTCTCTCTCTCTCTCTCTCTCTCTCTCTCTCTCTCTCTCTCTCTCCCTCTCCCTCTCTCCCTCTCTCCCTCTCTCCCTCTCCCTCTTCCTCTCCCTCTCCCTCTCCCTCTCCCTCTCCCTCTCTCTCTCTCTCTCCAGAGCCTTCTCCTTAACAAACCCAAAATCTCCATTGGGAAAGCCTCATGATTTTACAAGAATTATTGTCTTCTTCCCCTTCCAGAGCCACAGTAGGATCTTTCTCA
>NW_005871154.1:12217-140901 GCF_000147115.1 Myotis lucifugus
CTTCCCTTCCCTTCCCTTCCCTTCCCTTCCCTTCCCTTCCCTTCCCTTCCCTTCCCTTCCCTTCCCTTCCCCTTCCCTTCCCTTCCCTTCCCTTCCCTCTCTCTCTCTCTCTCTCTCTCTCTCTCTCTCTCTCTCTCTCTCTCTCTCCAGAGCCTTCTCCTTAATAAAGCCAAAATCTCCATTGGGAAAGCCTCATCATTTCACAAGAATTATTGTCTTCTTCCCCTGCCAGAGCCACAATAGGATCTTTCTCAGATTTTCACCATAAGAACTTGGTGTGGATCCGGGAAGTATAGTCCATTAAAGTGGAGGGACCCCCTTTTAACTGCACATTATCACACTACTCTACACTCAACATCTAGCAATTTGGCAAAATTATCACTTAAGTTTCCTACTATTTTATAGCCCTAGGAACTTCTGCTGCTGCTGCAAGTAAAAAGACCTTGGCTGTAATTTAATTCACTTGTTTCTCAGGATGTCAGGGTGACAGTTTATGCTGCAAACAGTTCTCTCATGCATCCAAGAAAAGTCATTGATTTTCAGTTTGTCTAGCTTTTTTCTTGTTGTAAAGATGGGAATTTTAAAGGTCCTTATATATTGGAGGTGAAACCAGAAGCTAGTCCCCTTGTGTTTAATTCATCATAACATGCCTGTCCTGCTTTCTCTTTCATTTGAATTTTTCAGATGGATAGCCTGAACTTTATCTAAGACTTTTGTGCCTGAGTAACAATGTTAAGTGTTACCATTCTGTGGAGTTATTCTCTGGTACAAAGGCATATGTAATATGTAAATCAACAATAGACTTGGTATCAGAAGACCTCCGTTAGAATCCAAGCTCTGGCATTTGATAGCAAGGTTTTAGGCTTATTACATGGATGAAATGAGATATGTGTTCAATGTTATTTAGAAGCTTTCTTAAACTTTTAAGTTACATATTTGTTATTAGTAAGAATAAAATTATTGTTTTAAAACTAAATACTCGATTTCTACAAGAGAGAATGCTAGGCAACTCAGAGAAATACTTTTGATCTGATAGTCATACAAGGATACTTCTAAATTTTTACCAAGTACTATAAGTTACTCCCTATTCACTTTGTATTTCAGAGTATTAAGAGTTGTCCTCCATTGAAGGCTCTAGCTCAGCCGTGGGCAAACTATGGCCCGCGGGCCGGATCTGGCCCGTTTGAAATGAATAAAACTAAAAAAAAAAAAGACCGTACCCTTTTATGTAATGATGTTTACTTTGAATTTATATTAGTTCACACAAACACTCCATCTATGCTTTTGTTCCAGCCCTCCGGTCCAGTTTAAGAACCCATTGTGGCCCTCGAGTCAAAAAGTTTGCCCACCCCTGCTCTAGCTTGTCTAGATCTTATTAATCTGTTTTTCTCTCTTGTGCTTGGTGAGATTCTAAGAGACCATGTCCTATTTTTTACCTGTTCAATCATCTTTTTGTCCATTTAATTTACTGAACTTGAGTATGTTACAGGCATATGTTTGGCATTAAAGGTTCTCTCCTCAACTGTTCAATATGTGGTTAGGAAAGGAGCTACATAAACCAACATATACAATAGATAAAAAAACGTTTTGTTAAAAATATGACTAGATAAAGAAGATGTGGTACATATGGTATAAACACAATGGAATACTACTTAGCCATAAATAAGAATGGACGAAATACTACCATTTGCAACAATGTGGATGGACGTTGATAATATTATGCTAAGTGAAATTAGGCAGAAAAAGCTAAGAACCATATTATTTAACTCATATGTTGGATATAAAACAGAAACTTGTGAACTGAAACAGCACTGTATAAGTTGCCAGAGGGATGGAAGTGAGGGTATGTGGGAGTGAAGGGGGCCTAATTTACTCATCATGCATAGATATCACCTGTATGTGTTTTATGGCACACTTAAACACACACACACACATACACACACACACACACACATTTATAGTTAATATTATCATCTAATGTGCTATATATATTTCAAGGCTTTAATTTCATTCTTCAAACTTCTATATTATAAAGGTAACGTATACATAAATGGTGTTAAAAGGAATATTCTCTCCTTTTTATATACATCCCTGATATTTAAATATTTGATTTATTTCATAGCATCTTGATTTCCTTAAAAATAAAACAAAAGCTTCTGGGAAATTGCATTGCAGTATAATTAAGGCTTAAAGCAAACGGGAAAATTTTAAATAAGAAATATTTATCTTTCTGAACATATTTTTCACAAGTCAAATGACATAAAGTAATAGCAACCTCTATATGGAAACCTTCAACTTAAGGTACGTTATGAGACATCGTATCTTCAAAGTGAGAAACCCACTTCAGCTTCTGGACAAGATAAACCAAAGGAATTGAATTAACCCAGGCCCTGAAACAACCCAAAGAAGAAACAGGCAAAATATAAAGAAACAATGGTTCTCAAACATTGCACATTTGGCATCAGAGGACATGGATCTCAAGAGAGGAGACACAAATAACATGGGCCAAATGATAGCTCCAATTACTGCTGCAAAAGTGATTTCAGAGCCTGCGTAAAGAGGTGAACCCAAGCATAGTACAGAGGTCTGACAGAGGGGAGGGGACAGAGGTTGGAATCACTGAAGGCCAAGGTGGCAAGAGCATCGAAAAGGAGAGAGCTGCAGAAATAGAGCATTCTAGAAGTCAGAAGACCCCACCTACACTCCTTAAATATTCAGTTGAGTGCTTATCAATAAATGCACATACTAGACCAGAAATAGACACACCCAAAAAGGTTAGAGGAAGCAATCACTGGTGCTCACAGAGGGCCAGAAAGAGCTCGTGTTTCTACTAGCCAGACTGAAAGTATTTTAATTCATGGTTACCAGGCAATTACCAGGGTATACTGGCCCAAAGTGGGGCAAAAGTCAGTCCTAAACAAAATGCTACTTTGGTTTTGCTTTAAAAAAATATGATCAAACTTTGAAGGGTAAACTATTTTCCTGAAACTTAACAGCAGTATATGCCATACAAATGTTCTAAATAATTTTTAAGTCTAGTACTCAACTAGTAAAATTCAATGGATTTACATATAATAAAAAATAACTAGGCATACAAAAAAAGTAGAAAAATATAATTCAAATGAGGAATAAATGTATGCAAAAGAAATAGACACAGAAATGACACAGATAAAACAATTCATAGAGAGGAACATTAAAGCAGAAATCAACTATTTCATATATGCCCAAAAATATCAATGAAAAAATGAACATAAGTTGAGACCTGGAGGATATTTTTTTTAAAAAATTGGCTCTTGAGCTAAAAAAATATGACTTCAGTAAAAACTAATTTTGATGAAAATAAAAGCAAAGTCAATACTCAGAAGAAAAGAATAGTTAACTTGAAGACACAGTAATGGAAACTAACTTAATGCAAAGAGGAAAAAAGTCTAAAAAAATAAGTATCAGTGAGCTCTGTGTCAACTTCAAGCAGTATAAAATTAGTGAATTTGAACTCAGAACAGTGGGATGAGCAATGTACAGGAAAATATTTTTAAAATGTCTTGAATTTTTCAAAACATTAATAAAACTATAAACCCATTAAAGAAAAATAAGCCCCAATAATAATAACAAAGAAAATAAAGAAAACCAAATTGAGGCCATTCCTAAAGATTCTAAGAAGAGATACAAATTACACAAGACAAAGATAAGAATGATAGCTTACTTCTTTTTTAAAATATATTTTAATTGATTTTAGAGAGGAAGAGAGAGGGAAAGAGAAATAGAAACACCAATGATTAGAGAGAATCATTGATCAACTGCCTCCTGCTCACCCCCTACTGGGGATGGAGCTAACAACCCTGGCATGTGGCCAGATCCAGAACCAAACCATGACCTCCTGGTTCATAGGTCGATGATCAACCACTGAGCCACATCAGCCGGGCTGATAGCAGACTTCTTTATGAAGACATTAAAGCCAAGGGTGTCACTTTTGAATCTCTGAAAGAAAACATTCAACCTAAGATTCCATATTCATAAAAAATATCGTTCAAAAATAAAGGTAAAATAAAGACAAAAAAACTCTCAGTTATTAAGGCTCCCCAAGGTTTTCTTTTCATTAAAGTGGCTCTCAAAAGTGCTGTTTAAGTGTTTCCCCTTGCTTTTGGAAAATACGTTTATTGAAATATAATTCACATACCATAAACTCCGTCCACTTAAAGTGTGCAGTTAAGTGGTTTTTGAATATTTACCAAGTTATTCAAACATCATCACAATATAAATGTAGAACATTATTTTATTGTTGATCCTCACCCAAGGATATTTTTTCATTGATTTTTTAATACATTTTTTATTGATTTCAGAAAAAGGAAGGGAGAGGGAAAGATAGAAACATCAATGATGAGAGAGAATCATTGATCAGCTGCCTCCCACATATCCCCACCGATGATAGAGTATGCAACCTGGGCATGTGCCATGACTGGAAATCAAACCATGACCTCCTGGTTCATAGGTTGATGCTCAACCATTGAGGCACACCAGCTGAGCTCTATTGATTTTTTTTTGCTGTTCTTGGTTTCAGATTTTTTTTTAATTTCTTTATTGGTTAAGGTATCACAAATGTGTCCTCATTCCCCCATTAAAGAGAAGAAGGGAGGGGAAGAGACACACAGAGAGAAACATTGATCTGAGAGAGACACATGGATCGGCTGCCTCCTGCATGTGCTAGGACGGGCGGGGATTGAGCCTGCAACCAAGGTACATGCCCTTGACCAGAATTGAGCCCAGGACCCTTCAGTCTGTGGGACAATGCTCTTTACACTGAGCCAAACCAACTAGGGATAGAATATCGTTATTACTCCAAAAGAAACCTCATGTTTGTCAGTCACTCCCCAGCCCTCCCATCCCAGCCCTAGGTAGCCACTAAGCTGATTTATTTTTCTATATCTTTGTCTACTGTGGATACCTCATATAAATGGAATCATAAAACACGTGGTCGTTTGTGACTGGATTCTTTCATTTAGCTAATGTTTTCAAGGTTCATTCATGCTATGGCATGTGTTATAACTTCACTTCTTTTTATTGCAAAATAATATTTTATTTCATGGATATAACACATTGTATGTATTCATTTATCAGCTGATGGACATTTGGCTAATTTCTACTTTGGGGCCATGGTGAATAATGCTGCTATGAAATCTGTGTATGATATTTTGGCAGACATATATTATCCTTTTTGTTGAGTATATATTCAAGAGTGGAATTAGTGGATTATATAATAACTCAATTTTTAACATTTTGAAGAAATGTCAAAATATCTCCCAAGTGTCTACACCATTTTACATCCTCATGAGTGATGTATAAAGGTTCCAATTTCCTCATATCCTTCGTAACATTTTCTGTTTTATATCTTTTTTTTATTATAGCCATGCCAGTCGGTATGAATTGGCATCTCACTATAGATTTGCATTAACCTAGTGACTCATAAGGCTAAACATCTTTTCATGTGCCTTTGTATCTTCTTAAATATATATATATATATATAATAAACTATGCCCATTTTTAATTGTGATATATGTTCTTTTTTAATGAGTTTTAAGTATTTTTTATATGTTCTAAAACCCGTTCTTATCAGATATATATGATTTACAGATATTGTTTTCCATTTTGTATGTTGTATGGCCACTTTTTTGATGGCATCAATTTTAGTACAAAATTTTTTAATTTGAATAGAGTCTAATTTATCTATTTTTGTCACTTGTGCTTTTGATGGCATCTCTAAGAAAGCATTAATTACCTAACCCAAGATTATAGAGATCTACTCCTTTGTTTTACTCTAACAATTTTTATCAATTTAGCTCTTAAATTTATGCCTATTACCCATTTTAATTTTAATTAATTTTTGTATGTGGGGTAAAGATCATTCTTGCTCTCTTTCATCTTTTTCCATTTCTTCACTTTCAGTCTACGTGTGTTCCTAACACTGAAGTGTGGCTTTTGCACACAGCATATTGTTGGACCTAGTTTTGTAATCCATTCATCCACTCTGTGTCTTTTGATTGGAGAATTTAATCCATTATATTTAAAGTGAATATTAGTAGGCAAGGAATTACTAGTGCCATCTTGTTATTGTTTTCTGACTTTTTATCATTCTTTTGTGTTTTTGCTTCCTCACTTACTGTGTTCTTATATGATATATTTTTTGTAGTGGTGTGTTTTAATCCCTCTCTACCTTTTGTGTATCTACTGTAGGTGTGTGTGTGTGTGTGTGTGTGTGTGTATGTGTGTGTGTGTGTATGATTAGCATCAGGCTTAGATAGACACTATATATATATATAACATTCTATTTTAAGCTGTTAATGACACCTTCAATTGCATACAAAAACTCTTTTACTTCTCCCCTACTTTATGATATCAATATCATAATTTACATATTTTATACTGTACATCCATTAACAAATTATTATATTTATAGTATTTTTTGATACTACTCTCTTTTAACTTTTAGACCACAGAGAAAATCATTTATATGCCTCCATCAGAGTAATTCTAAATTTGATTACATATTTACCATTACCAGCGAGTTTTATATTTTTATAAATAACCAAATGGTACGATAGCCTAGCCAGTGGTCAGCAAACTCATTAGACAACAGAGCCAAATATCAACAGTACAATGATTGAAATTTCTTTTGAGAGCCACATTTTTTAAACTTAAACTATATAGGTAGGTACATTGTTATTAACTTAATTAGGGTACTCCTAAGGCTTAGGAAGAGCCACACTCAAGGGGCCAAAGAGCCGCATGTGGCTCGCGAGCCGCAGTTCGCCAACCACGGGAGGCCACTAGGGACTGAGTAGCATCCAGGTCTGTAGATATGACAGCGTGTAAGCCACCTGTCCATGGGACTACCTTCTCAAAATGGCCTTCCTTGGCAATGGGCTTTATTGGTGCTTCAGGATCTCCTGCCTGGATCCCGGAGTTTTCACAAAAGCAAGTTTACCTATGAATGGCTACAAATGTTGTTGCTGAGGAGGGATAAGAGTGAGGGGCCTCCAGCTGACATCACACCTCCACAATCACTTTAAACTAAAATATTTAGAGTATGCAGTTAAGAAGCAGAGAGTGTCAGGCTGGATATTTTTAAAGCAAAATATGCCTTTCAAGAAACTCGGTTTAAATGCAAAGAACTATGTCAAAATTAAAGGAGTAGAAAAGACATACCATGAAAACTCTAATCAAAATAAAGTAGATCAAAGAATATCACCCTGGATAAAAAGGGTCCGTTCATAATGATAAAGTACTCAATACATTAAGTGGAGATACTAATCCTGAATAGTTACACACCTAAAAACAGATCTTTAAAATGCATAGGTCAAAAACGATAGGACTGTGAGAAAAAAATGAACATTGTGGGGCAACTGCACATGCAAATAATAATCACCACTGTGTACACTGTGTTCCTGCAGCAATAGCAGTGCTTTCCCATTTTCATATATATTCATTAAGATGTGCTTATTTGACTCTCACCACAGCCCTATCATGAATAGAGATTTAATATTATTATTTTATTTAAGAAGTAACAATGTTCAAAAAGACCTAATTAGTTTCCACCCTAGTTCAGAAGCTATGGTTCGCTCAGATAAACCATAGTCAAAAGCAGTAAAATTTTAAATGAAAACATTTATAAATCTGGATTTTATTGGATGGTACAGAGATGACATAAAGTATGGTTTAAAAGGAACTCAGACAGAATTTAGAACATAGAAATCCTTAGGTTATTCTTAAAACAATAAATAAAGCAGAATGTTCTTAGTAGAGAAGCATACAGACACAATTTTTAATCAAATAAACTGTCTCCTCAAAGTTATCCATCTTTTTACTATCACTTGCAGCAAGAGAGTCTTGGCCCATCTGAGAAATCATAAAATAAACTCACAAATATAAAGTTTAATGAGAAATCAAATAACATAAACCAACCTCATAAAAAAAATGAGGAAATGGAATAAAAAACAGCCAAGATAAAGAAACCTGACTTTAATACTCTTGATGGTTTGCCAGTTCACAGCCTGCTATAAAAAATCACTATAATTAATGGATCCAGTTATTGAAATATTTGGAGAATGGAAGGAGACATTGCCACAGTTATTATTTTCGCTGAGATGATGATATAATTTGTGACCAGGATTATGTGACTATACCTGCACAATAGTGTAGGAATTAACCAGATTTCCAACTCTTTGTGTAAATTTTAATACTAAAAGTCAAATGTAGTAATAATACAAAGTCCATATAAAAGGATGTTTCATATGACATACTAAAGAGACCTCTAGTATAGCAATCAGATAATTTTGGTTTGCATCTCAACTTTTCAGTTGATTAGTTCTAGTGGATCTCAGCAAGGTTATTTCACCTTTCTGACCCTAATCTTTCTTCATCTAAATGAAGAGGCTCATACTAACAAATTAAACATGCCAATAGTAAAAATCAGTAGGCACACTGTGATGAGTATTTTAAAGAAGTATACTTCAAATAAATATAATTCACTACCAGTTTTAATTGTACTTAATAGTGCTTCAAATTATAATGATGGTAATAAGTATTTATTAAGTGAATATTTATTGAGAAATTACCATCATACTACTTGTATTAATACTGGATGATATTATCAGATATTGAGAAAAGGGAAGATATCAAAATATATGCAATTTATGGCACACTCATACAAAAATAAATAGCATTATTATTTATAGTAATGCTCTGACAATATGAGCACTAAAAAATTTTTTAAATTTCTGATTATAAAAGCAATAATTATTGAGTTTTAAAAACTTGAAAAATATTTCTAAAATGAAATCAAAAATTATTTGAAATACTGAGAGATAGTTCCTATTGACATGTTTCCAAAAATTATTAATGTTATATATATTTCAAAGTCAAATAATACTGCCCAACAGGCATGGCTCAGTGGTTGAGCATCGACCTATGATCCAGGTGGCCACAGTTTGATTCCTGGTCAGGGTACATGCCTAGGTTGTGGGTTTGGATCCCCAGTGTGGGGCGTGCAGAAAGCAGCCAATCAATGTTTCTCTCTCATCATTGATGTTTCTATCTCTTGCTCCCTCTCCCTTCCTCTCTGAAACCAATAATAATATTTTTAAAACATAATAAAGTCAAATAATACTAAAAGCCTCACAATGAATAGCAACCATCAGTCATACATAGATGTTCCTATCACCTTGTTCTGATATTTTGAGACAATCACTTTTAATACTTAGTCTGTTCTTTTTCTGACATTTATTTGCTTATCTAGATTATAAGGTTCATGGCATTTTATTGATTCATCAATATATTATGTAATAATTTCATTTTTTTTTACCAGGATTTAAGTCTTTTATACTTACCCTACTCTACCCCTTCCTTTTTCTTATCCATACACTGTTGCTTGTTGTTCTGGTTTTCTATTGCTGCCATAAAAATTATCACAGCTTTAGTACCTTAAAAATCACAAATTTATTATTTCACTGTTCTATAGATCAGTTGTCTGGTAGGTCAGCTAGTTTCTCTGCTCTGGGTACCATGAGGTCAAAATCAAGATGTTGACCAGGCATTTTTTTTTCTTTTACCAGGCTCTTTTTTAAAAAATATATTTTATTGATTTCTTACAGAGAGGAAGGGAGAGGGATAGAGAGTTAGAAACATCGATGAGAGAGAAACATCGATCAGCTGCCTCCTGCACACTCCCTTTTGGGTATGTGCCTGCAACCAAGGTACATGCCCTTGATCGGAGTCAAACCTGGGACCCTTGAGTCCCCAGGCCGACGCTCTATCCATTGAGCCAAACCATTTAGGGCTTTTACCAGGCTCTTGAAGAGAATCCATTTCCAGGCTCTTTAAGGTGGCTTACAAAATTCAGCTCCATGTTGCTGTAATCTGGGATCCTCATTTTTTTTTCTTGGATGTCAGTTGGGACTGTTCTTAACATTTAGATGCTTTCCCCAGTTCTGGGAGATGGCTTCCTTTATATTAGAACCAGAAAAACAAAGATGTAAACACCAAAAAGTAGGAGCTATTGTGTTACAATAGTTACTCTGCCGTACTCTACCATCCAGCTCCATTGATCCACAACACTCTCACATGCAAAATACATTTACTCTCCCAATCTTTCAGTTTCACCCCTTACATTATTTGCTCAAAGTCCATGATTTCATCATGTAGATCAGGTCCAGGTGAAAAATGAGGCGTCTGCCTGACCAGTGTTGCTCAGTGGTTGAGCATCAACATATGAACCAGAAGGTCACAGTTCAATTCCAGGTCAGGGGACATCCTGGGTTGCAGGCTTGATCCCCATTGGAGGAGGGCATGTTTTTTCTCTCTCTCTCTCTCTCTTTCTCTCTCTCTCTCTCTCTCTCTCTCTCTCTCTCACTCTCGCTCTCTCTCCCTCGCTAAAATCAATTAAAATGTATTTTTTTAAAAAGAGAAGAAAATAAAATGAGGTTTCTGTGTATAAGCCATTATTTACAGCTCTTAGAGTACCATTAATTTCCACCTGTGGACCTGTGAAACTAAAGAAAAAAATTATCTTTCTCAAACATACTCAATATACAATAGTGGACAGACATGAGATAATAGCTACAGATTTCTGAATCAAATATGGAGAAAATGAAAGGTAAAAAGGAGTCACTGGTAAGTGGAAATAAATGTCAGAAAAAAAAACTGGTTTTCACATACATCCAGGCAAACTCCAGCCATAGTTTCTTTTTCTTTTTTCCCAGAAAATAATGTCTCTATTTACTTTTTTATTTTTCAATTACACTTTATATTCATTATAATTTTGTATTAATTTAAGTAGTACAGCATAGTGGTTAGAAAATCATTTACTTTACAAAGAGTTCCCTCACAATATTTTAGTACCTACCTGGCACCGCACATAGTTACTATAATATTATTAACTATATTCCTTATGCTGTACTTTACATCCCCATGACTATTCTTTTACTACCAATTTGTACTTCTTTTTTTTAAAAAAAAATATATTTTTATTGATGTCAGAGAGGAAGGGAGAGGGAAAGAGAGATAGAAACATCAATGATGAGAGAGAATCATTGATTGGCTGCCTCCTGCATGCCCCCCACTGGGCGACCTCTTGGTTCCTGGGTCGACGCTCAACCACTGAGCTACACCCGGCTGGGCTCAATTTGTACTTCTTAATCCCTTCACCTTTTTCACCCAGTTCCCCAACCCCCTTCCCTTTGGCAATGAGCAGTCTGCTTTCTGTATCTATGAGTCTGTTTCAGTTTTGTTTGTTTTAGTTCTTAGATTCCACATATAAGTGAAATTATATGGTATTTGTCTTTCTCTGACTGACTTATTTCACTTAGCATAATATCTTCTAGGTCCATCCATACTGTTGCAAATGGTAAGATTTCATTCTTTTTTTAAGGCTGAGTAATATTTCATTGTATATATGTACCACAGAGGTTTTTTTGTTGTTGTTTGTTTTTCTTTTTAAATATATTTTTATTGATCTCAGAGAGGAAGGAAGAGGGAGAGGGAGAGAGAGATAGAAACATCAATCATGAGAGAGAATCATTGATTGGCTGCCTCCTGCATGCTCCCCACTGGGGATCGAGCCCGCAACCCAGGCATGTGCCCTTGACTGGAATCGAACCTGGGACCCTTCAGTCCACAGGCCAACGCTCTATCCACCAAGCCAAACCGGCTAGGGCCACAGAGTTTTTTTATCCACTCCTTTATTGATGGTGACTTGGGTTGCTTCAATATCTTTGCTGATGCTATTATCTATAGTTTCTTGATTAGATTTCAAAACGTGGGGATAATTTTGGCTTTAGTTTCTTTTCCTGGCTTCAGTTTGGTTTCTTGGTTGTGCCCTTTGAGTCGTGTTTCCTTTTGCAATGAAAGATAGCATGTGTCTGCAGAGAACTTTTATCAGCCTCATCACATTTGGTATAATTTGAGGACTCCAACAGTGTTTTCATTTTGCATCCTTCTGTCCCTTTCAGTCCAAGATGGCAATTTCTACTGAAGTAAATTTCTCAAATATGTTCTTTGTCTCCCATGGATTTCACTGAAGTTCACTCCATTAGACAAAAGCCACATCCACAGATTTTTTTTGTAACAACTCTATTTCTATTTTGAATTCCTGCTGAGGTGGCTGAAGGTCAATGCCATTAAGCTTCCCAAAGACCCTTTTGTTTGAGAGGATCTGTGAGACATACTTTTAATCTTGTGAAAGAATCCTTTATCTGACTGAATACTCTGACCTTTTTATCTTTCTGAGGTTTTAGTACAATGTTGTGCAGTTAACATGTTGGCCTTTTCTCTAAAGTATGCTTTCCTGACAGCAAATCTCTTAATGTTAGTGTTTTTGTTTTTGTTTTTTCCCATCTGGAAAGATTGAGAATTTTCAAAATTATTGACTCCTGCTTCTTTTTGGTTTATCTCTTTTTGGTTAATCTATTTATCTCTCTCCCATTTTACTATAAGCACTAAGAAAAAAACAAGTATCATTTTCAGCAACTTTCTTGGAAATTTATATATATATCAAACAGAACCATATCTGGCTGCCCATTTATCTTAAGAATTTTGAATCTATTAGTCATTGTTATAAATCTATGTGTGCCAAAATAGTCTAGTTCCCATGGAATTCTTTTAACTTATTTTACACTTGCTTCTACATTGTCTATGGTATTTAAGCACTGCCATCAGGTGCTATCATTTTGAGATTCCATTTTTTCCCATTGAAATAATGGAATTTAGTTCCATTACAGCATCTTTTTTTTTTTGGCCTTTTTTCACTTTATTTCTGATCTACTGAGAGGCAGCACCAGAGTTCCCTTTAGTGACCGATATACATCTGACTTTTTTTTTTCTTTAATTTCTTTATTGGTTAAGGTATTACATCTGACTTTTTTTAATGAAGGGAATGATAGAAAGTAGTTGAGCAGGTTTCTGATAATAGACTAGAGGCCCCGATGCACGACATTCATGCAAGGAGGGGGGGTCCCTCAGCCTGGCCTGCACCCTCTCGCAGTCCAGGACCCCTTAGGAGCTGGCTTAAGCCAGTAGGCGGACATCCCCCTAGGGGTCCTTAGCGTTGCCTCTGAGGCGGGAGAGGCTCCCACCACCACCGCTGTGCTCGCCAGCCATGAGCCTGGCTTCTGGCTGAGCGGTGCTCCCCCTGTGGGAGCACACTGACCACCAGGGAGCAGCTCCTGTGTTGAGCATCTGCCCCCTGGTGGTCAGTGTGTGTCACAGCGACCGGTCATTCCGCTGTTTGGTTGATTTGCATATTAGGGTTTTATTACATAAGATACTTCCAATATTCTTATTTCTGGGAGCTTTCAGATACTCTTCTCTGTGATTCGACAAGAAACTTCTGGTGTTAAGACATTATTAACTAAAGGCCATAATGTATCCAGGCTTCAATTATCAAACCAAATTAACTATTAATGTCAGTTCCAACTGCTGAAGCGGCCAGTTAAATACAGTTCCTAGATAGGTAAACTCCTTTCAAGGATGGGCTTAGGGGTAAAGCCAGGTACTGGATTGGGAAGATGTTGTCTTCAATGACAAAAATCATACAAGGAAACTGAGGTTCAAAGTTCTTAGCCTTATCCATGAATGTGCACATGTAACAATTCCATGTTTCAAGTTCCTGCTGCTTTTTCAATAGGACGTATATATTGGTGTAAAAAAGCTGGTGGGATTAAACATTTACTTGGTCTTTCAAAGTCTGTAGTCCTTCAAATGAGATCCTGGCTGTTGTCTTCATATGAGAAATAACAGATTCCTTTAAAGTTGCCATTGAGGCATTCTAATTTTCAACACATATTCTTAATTACATGTTAATAGTTTCTCATTTCTATTTGTACATATGTATGATCTCTAGGGCTAACCAGAAAAGCAGTGTCATTGAACAATTTCTATAATCACTAATGTTGCCACTATGATTAGTTGCCACAGCCACATGTTCTCTCAAAACCAGGCTCTCTATATGTACTTTATGCCCTTTACCTAATGCTGCCACCAGAGGTAAGGATTAGGCATGCCTCATTTCCTTTAGGCAAGAAAATCTTTCTTTCGGAACTTAAAAGTATGGAGCACCCTAATCTCTGAATATGTATTCAACTGTCTATTTTTTCTGGCCACTTGCTGGACCAATTATTTACCAATTAGGTTTTCATTAAGAAATAGATGGCACACTTAAAACACGAAACTTGGAGGAGGAGGGTTTTATTGTAAATTTACAACAAAAGTAGCAATGTAAGATAATCAGAAGTACAGCCATTGCCACTCTTGGACCAAAAGAGACACAAGAAGAAAGAAGTTGCTAGAATTCTGATGGACACAGTGGTTGTATTAGTTTCCTAGGTTGCTATAAGAAAGTACAAGAAATGTATTCTCTCACAATGTGGGAGGCTAGAAGTTTGGAACCAAGGTATAGGCAGGGTCATTCTCTCTCTGATGGTTTTAGAGGAACAGTCATCCCTACTTCTACATAGCTTTTAGAGATTATTGGAAATATTTGGTGTTCCTTGGCTTATGAATGAATCATGCCAACCTCTGTCTTTACATGGCCATATTTCCTGTATGTCTTTCTGTCTCTGTCACTTCTCTTCTTATAAGACCACTGTAGCCATATTGGATTTAGGGCCTACTCTACCTCAATAGGACTTCAACTAGCTATATCTACAAAGACCCTATGTTCAAATTAGGTCACATACTGGGTTTGGAAATGACAAATTTTAAAGGGCACTATTCAGTCCAGTACAGTTGTATAGAGTATGTACTTAAGAAAGGCTTCATCCTTCAATATAAGTGAAATAACTAGCTCGAAGTGACCTACAGATGATGGAGCTAGGAAAATATATGTGATTCCATCATTTTCCCTCCATTTAAACATCCTGCCAGGCTCCCTATTGGCCGCCACGAACTGGAACCTAGAAGGCTTGGAAGCCATAATGCTCAATCTCTTGGCCAGAGAGTCAGGTGGAGAAAAGTAGAAAGATAATCTTAAAGAGCAAAAAATATCTAGCACATCCCTGATGGGACTCTGGAAATCTAGATAAGCTCACTAGGTTTTTAAACAGATATGAAAAGTAGGGCAAAAATTAGATACTTGATGGAATGGGATAATAAAAACATGAGTATATAACCCAAAGTCTATAAACAAAGTAATATAAAGTTATTATTGATAGAATTTGTCAATTTTTATTCTGAAGTTTTATCTGCCTTTTAACTCCTCAAGAAGCAGAAACTATTGGGTACTTGAGAGAAATTAAAAAGCTTGAGAGAAAACTAATGAATTTACATATTTTGAAAATCTAATCCTGTGAGAGGCCAGTAAGGTTATATGCTAAGCTGAAAAAAACACACAATTAATTTCCTAAAGATTCTTAGAAATAGAGAAGGAATGTCAGAGATCAGGTACTCAAAAACTGATTTTTAAGAATATCTTCATAAGTTCTGATCTTCTAGTGAACTAAAACAATCTTTTGAGGAATTTTTTCAAAATTATGGTTGGTGTGGCTTAATAAAAATAATCCAACCTTCTATTATCCAAAGTGAATAAGCTTTTTTAAAATCAAATAGAATCATTAAACTATTTTTAAAGGTAAATAGCATGTCTAGGTTAAGATAATGTAAATGGAACATTCTCTAGTGTATCATCTCCCTATGTCACATTAAAATATTAGAAATATTAAATAATAAAACACATTAACACTGAAAACTTAAGCTAACAGTTATCAATTCCTTAGTGTCTATGGATAATGTCAATTAGGGGAGAGATATGGTGTTATCTTTTTGTAAATTTCAGTCCCTGACCTAGGACACTAATCAAGAAAAAAGTAAGCTTTGGTTCTACTGACCCCAACTCTCTTACATTAACTACAAGACACATTTCTGCATCAACCAGACACTGTACAGGAACACTGCCTTCTTAAGTAGCCATTACCCATGTCCAATCTCATGATTTCCTTCTTTTCTACATGCATTCAGACACTACCCACCTCATGACAGGGGGGAAGAAAAGAACAGATATTGAAACTTGGCATTCTCATGTAGAATCCTCTGATCTAAAGTATTACAACTGTGTGAGACACAGGCAGAAAGGTAATTGATATGGTTGGGTCGGTGTGTGTGTGTGTGTGTGTGTGTGTGTATTGTAATGCTCTGTAAATCATCAAAGGAAAGATATATTATGAGGGACATAAATTATCTTCCTCCTTTTTGGAAACTATAAAACATCCTTAGTTCAGACAAAATTTTATAAAAAAATACACCAAAATAACTTACGAAGGCGACTGGAATGCATAATTATAAGTAAAAAACTATAATTATAATTAAAAATATAATTCCTCTGATATAGATGTTTGGACTTTATAAATTATCTAGACTATGTCTCTATAACCTTTGTAATTAAGAGGAATAAAACACATTTAAAAATTTAAAAAGGACAGGAAAGGAGAAAAGAGAAAAGCAAAAAAACAAGTCAGAAAAAGATAAAGAAAAACCTCTTGTCTGAATGAATTATTGTATTGTCGATTTTTGTAGCAGTGGTTGAAAGGACCATCAAATGCAGAATAAGCTTTATTATGTAGCTGATGATTCTCGAGTTTGTGCCTTAGAATAATACTTATTAAAAACTATGCCACTGTTTGTACCTTAATTCTCTAATGTTTTGTTCATGACTTAGTAACTGGAAGCTCTCTGCTGCATGAGGTATAGTTTTCCAGCACCACATCACGGTATATTCAGCTGGTCATTTTTGAGGGTTTTTTGGCTGACCTAATATAAAGAAAGTGCTTACTTTCAATTCAGTTGTTTCACTCATGCTTCAAGATCTAGCTCAACCATTTTAAGGAACCTTCCTAAAATTTACACTCTGGGGTGCTATCTCTTTTTTCTGAAACTTATCTAACTTTAGTCTTCTTTAGTGCACTGGTTTTATGTTAAATTCTGTCTTCTCAACATACTGTGATAAAAGTAAAATTTGGCATTCTATTTGCATCCAGATCTACCACAATTGCTCTATTTTTATTCCTTCAACAGTGGGGAAGAGCCAACATAAACCTTATCTCCCTAACAAACAAAATAATATTAGATAGATATAGAAATATGTTTAAGTTAAAAGTGACAAGGAACTCATTTAAAGACAGTTTATCTTTAAGATTATCTATTTATAACATAGTTTAAGTGACAGAATTCAGTTTTTCATTAAAAATATATTTTTATGGTCTCAGCGAAAATAGGCACAATTGAAATTTTGTGTCATCATTAGTGTTGAGGTGAAGTTTCCATTCTTGGGAAACTAAACATAAAAATGAACATTCTCTTTTTTTCTCTCTCTGTTATCTATCAACTATGTAGAGCTAATTGCTAATAATGAACACTGAATGAATGACCATAAGGAATAAAGATTACACAGACTTAAATTTAATCCCGTTTTTCCTATGTGGCCTGACATTTTGTTTGCTACACATTTGTGGTCGGTCACTCAGTCATAAATATTCTCTAAATTTATCTTCCGCAAATAACTGAGAAGGTATTACCCTGCACGTGAGTATTTTTTATATCAATAAAAGTATTCTCTCATTTTTTTAGTATTACTGTTGAAACATACATTTAAAAACTAATTTGAAAACTTCAAATTTCTATGATGTTTATAAACATCAAGTAAACAAATATCACACTGTACTAATATTAGAAACTGGACTGTTTAAGAAATTCTTATTAATTTATTGAACATTTTCTCTACTTCTTGGGCATTTCTCTAAGAGGTAAGATGCATATGAATGTCAAAAAGTTCCTACTCTTAAGAAACTCATAATCTAGTGAAGGAGGAGACTACCAATACAATGTAATGAATACTATTCTGGATATGTGAACAATAATAAAAAAGAACTTACCCTGCCTCTAGAGGGTGAGGAAAGACTTAACCAAGGAAATAATATTTAAATTGACCCTTGAAACAATTCAGATATTAATTTTTTAGCCGTTCTTTTTTCCTGAGAACTTGTATGTTCCAGGCACTGGTCTAAAAATTAAAGGGATATAATTTTTAGCAATACAGGGTGGGGTAAAAGGAGATATATAGTTGTGAGTACATTCTTGCATTATCACTTATTAATTATTGTATTATTTTTTATATGAACAACTGTAAGCTTACTTTTGCCCACCCCTGTATATCCAGCCCCTGATCTATTACAAACTAATATAGGAGACAGATATAATTTGTATAATCTTCTTAGTGGATATACAATTACAAACTGAAATATATTCTATGAAGACATAGAATGGGGATCTAAAAACATGTAAGATGGTAGCCAAATTTACCCTAAGGAAATGTTGCTTAAACTTGGTGGAGTTTGTTAAGCAAACTGAAAGATGAGTTTAAGAAAGAGCATTGTGTACATAAAGACCATCTGGTAAAAGGAACACACTCAAAATAGTGATTTTTAAAAACCAAAACCACCACAATAAAAAACCTTTTTGTAGAGCAGAGTATTGGGGGAGGTAATGTAAGATGAGCTGAAACCCTAGTCAGGACCGGATAGCCAAGAATTCTAGGTCATGTTAAAGACTGTATCTGTAGTACTTTCAAAATTGAAGATAATTTTTTAAAAGACTGTATACTATATTTTAAGAGCAATTGAAACCAATAAAATTTTTAGATAGGAGTCTACCACTCAAAGAAAAGGATTTTGTACAACCCTGATATTAAAATAAGAGAGCATTTGGCATATTCAGAAAATGGTAAGTAGTTGAACTTAATTAACTTTGTAAAGTGGGCATTGAGAGGTTATGAAGACAGCCTAACATTCCCTTCTGCTTGATGAAACTTGAAATAAGCTGCTTCCTGCCTCCAGGCTCCTGACCTCCCTTTTCTTAGAGCTTTTACTTTTGAAAGTTGTAATTATAAGTCCTTTCTCTGCTCCTTTGAGATTAAAATAGTTTTTAAGGTTTCTTGCTAGTTTTTCTAACCAGAAATGTCTTTCTCGGGGACCTGGGAGCTGTGTCTTTGCAATATAATCATCAAGGAAGAGTGTACTCCTATCTCCACTTTCTGTGAGAGGATAGATAGGAGCCTAATTTTGGCAGATGTCTTGCTCGAAGATGTAAAAATACTTCCTGTCATGAAGATAGAGAATGTTTATTTTTCATCTGGTTAAAACCAGCTGGCAAATATGGGTGGCCTATGACCCCAACTCCAACTCTTAAAAACCACAACACTTTCAGTGGAGTTGAGCTCAGACTGAGTTCTAGCCTTTCTCTCCTATTGCAGTAATCTTAAATAAAGTCTTCTTTGCCTGTTTAACTTTGGTGCAATTTTTGCTTTCACAAAGGTGAGACCCAAAACATTAAACTACTTGCTAATAAGCTTGTATTCTATTATTAGGCAATTTGGAAGCATCCCATTATTTTTAAACAAAAAGAATGATAAGATCACCCTAACCAGTTTGGCTCAGTGAATAAAGCATGGGCCTGAGGACTGAAGGGTCCCAGGTTGGATTCCAGTCAAGGGCATGTACCTTGGTTGCGGGCACATACCCAGTAGGGAGTGTGCAGGAGGCAGCTGAACGATGTTTCTCTCTCACTGATGTTTCTAACTCTCTAACCCTCTCCCTTCCTCTCTGTAAAAATCAATAAAATATATTTTAAAAAAAGAATGATCAGATAATTTAGAAAGATATCTTTGGGGACAATATAAATGAAAGATTGAGGACCAAACAAGAGATATTTTAAGAGGTCAGCAAAATATATAGTAGATTAAAGTAAAAAAGGATAAGTTAAAGTAATTTTCTTTTATTTATTTATTGTCTCAAGTTTTACATATGTCTCCTTTTTCCTCTGCTTGACCCGTCCCCCTGCCAGCCCATTTCCACCACCCTGGGCAAGCCCCCCGCCACCTCAGTGTCTGTGTCCATTGGCTATTCTAATATGCATGCATACAAGTCCTTTGGTTGCTCTCTAACCCCCCACTCCTCACCTCCCCCTGCCTTTTGTCTCTGGATCTATTCTTTTTCATCAAATTATGTTGATCATTATATCCCACATATGAGTGAGATCATGTGATATTTATCTCTCTCTGACTGGCTTATTTCGCTTAGCATAATGCTCTCCAGTTCTATCCATGCTGTTGCAAATGGTAAAGGTTCCTTCTTTTTCATAGCAGCGTAGTATTTCCTCATGTAGATGTACCACAGTTTTTTAATCCACTCATCTGCTGATGGGCACTTAGGCTGTTGCCAATCTTAGATAATGTAAATTGTGCTGCTATGAACATAGGGGTGCATATATTCTTTCTGATTGGTGTTTCTGGTTTCTTGGGATATAGTCCTAGAAGTGGGATTACTGGGTCAAATGGAAGTTCCATTTTTAACTTTTTAAGGAAACTCCATACTGTTCTCCATAGTGGCTCACCAGTCTGCATTCCCACCAGCAGTGCAAGAGGGTTCCTTTTTCTCCAGCACTTGTTGTTTGTTGATTTTTTGATGATAGCCATTCTGACAGGTGTGAGATGATATCTCATTGTCGTTTTGATTTGCATCTCTCAGATAATTAGTGACTTTGAGCATGTTTTCATATGTCTCTCGTCCTTCTATATGTTCTCTTTCGAAAAGTGTCTGTTCAGGTCCTTTGCAAATTTTTTGATTGGATCAATTATCTTCCTTTTGTTAAGTTGTATGAGTTCTCTGTAAATTGTATGAGTTATCTGAAATATCATTGGCAAATATGTTTTCCCATGCAGTGGGCTTTCTTGTTGTTTTGTTGATGGTTTCTTTTGCTGTGCAGAAGCTTTTTATTTTGATATAGTCCCATTTGTTTATTTTCTCCTTATTCTCCATTGCCTTAGGAACTGTGTCAGTAAAGATATTGCTATGACATATGTCTGCTATTTTGCTGCCTATGGACTCTTGTAGGATTTTTATGGTTTCCCATCTTACTTTTAAGTCCTTTAGCCATTTTGAGTTTATTTTTGTGTATGGTGTAAGTTGGTGATCTAGTTTCATTTTCTTGCATGTATCTGTCCAATTTTCCCAACACCGTTTATTAAAGAGACTGTCTTGAGTCCATTGTATGCTCTTGCTGCTTTGTCAAATATTAATTGAGCATAATGGCTTGAGTCTATTTCTGGGTCCTCTGTTCTGTTCCATTGGTCTATATGTCTGTTCTTGTGCCAGTACCAGGCAGTTTTGAGAACCATGGCTTGGTAATATAGCTTGATATCTGGTATTGTGATCCCTCCAACTTTGTTCTTCTTTCTCAGGATTGCTGTGGCTATTCCAGGTCTTTTTATATTCCAGATGAATTTTTGGAGAGTTTGTTCTAGATCTTTAAAATAAAGTAATTTTCAAATGTGAAATCAAGATTTATAATTTATCCAAATGGATATATATTGATTCTATGAATTAATTTGCTTAATTTATACTTTTCTTGACTGAAATATTTCATTCTTAATTATTTCTATATGTCAAATTCCTTCAAGATCTTCTTCATATGTCATCTCATCTTGTGCTTTCCTCTAATTCTCTCAAGTGTAATGATGTATTTCTTTTTATGAATTACAGAGAGCATTAAATGTATTTCTGCACTGTGGTGTCTATAAACATGTTTATTTATTTGTGTGACATATTTTACATAGAAGGAAATGACTGTGTCTTATTCATAGTTAACTCTTCAATGTCTATCATCATACCTATTACTTAAAGTTAAGCGTCATAAGAGTGAGGAAGTAAGAATAATGAGAAAATCCCAAGTGTATATGAGTGAAGATAAAAGAAGGTAAGTTGAAATTATAGGTTGTGAGGGAAGGAGCACTATTAATCATAGATAGGAGACCTATAGTTTCTATTTTAATGTACTGAATAATATAATTTTTGAAGCTATAAAAGTTGAAGTATTTGAGCAAAATCAAACAGAAGCAAGGACGGAGAAAATTTAATGTAGTTGACTAAGAGTTGAAGTGTAACTAAATATAGCCATAGCGAATGTTTCCAGGGGACTTCGTAGATGGGTGAACACACATTCCCAGCCATACATGGAAGCAATCCAGCTTCTGGAAAAGTGACTCTTATAGGCTGGCTTTAGAATTGCATAAGAAGCAAAGATATTAGAGGAATTTTAAGAGAGGCGTGGCTTAGCACAGGGACATTTACCTTTGGTTTGGAGTAAAAAATTGAGGCAGAAAGACGGGTTACATGAATCGGAACTCCAAAGATGAGGCTGAGTTCATTGCTGAGCTTTGTAATGGACATGAATCCAGATGCCTATTAGAGGAAGAAAATTGGCACAGGTGCTGGAAGCATAAGGTTCTTAAATAAATATATTAAACAATTTTTGTGATGGTCCTTTCTTGCCATACCCTGGAATCCCAAGTTAACTCTATGTGGGACTCAATTTATTAAAAGGTACTCAGTGAGTATTTGTTGATCTGATCTGAGTTGGCACACATTTTGCATGCTAGGATTTATTTTATATACATAACTTCAGCCTTGGTAATAATGTCTAATTTAATCAGATATCAAAGTGAAATGTTTTCTATGGAAAATGCTAATTAAACAATTCAAGAATCTGACTACTTACATGCATAATGCGTAAATTAACTAGCATAATATCTGGCACATATATATTGGTTCTCCTACTTTGTGCTTTTTATTTTCCTAAAAATTCAATAAATATTGAAATGGAATACAGGATATCTGTTGATATTTTTACTATATCAACTATAAAAAAAACTATTTGGAGACAACTCATAAGAAGGTTTAAGTTTTATAAACTTTATTATGCAGGGTGTCCCCCAAAAATGTATACACACACTTTAATAGCTGATAGCTCAATTTTGAAAATTAAATGTATTTGAATAAACACTGCCTATATAATTATTCAAAGTGTGTGTATACATATGTGGGTTGGCAAAAAGTAGGTTTACAGTTGTGAATATACAAAATAGTTTATTCTTATATTATTATTTATTGTAATATTTTCAATATGAACAACTGTAAACCTACTGTTGTCTAACCCTGTATGTATGTGTGTGTATCTATATCTATATCTATATCTATATCTATATCTATATCATCTATATCTATCTATATCATCTATATATAATGATATGACCATTGATATAATAAAATGTTAATAAAACTTTCTAAATATATTATTAAGAAATAAATGTTGTAACATTTTCTACATTTGCAATTAAAAATTATTAGAATTCTGGGTGGCCAGTACAGTAATTGACCTCTCTCAGAAAAAAATGATGTTTATTCTTCATGAGTTATCAGGATCATATACTCACTCATAAAAAATAAGATGGTTTTCATTACTGACTTGAGACCATATCTTTATTGCTCTGGTGACTGCTTTAATAATAGGAATTCCATGAAATTGGTTAAGCTGCTTAAACCTGCTTATTTGCCTCTTTGATTTCCCTTTATAAAAATTATTTATGATATAAAATTAACATCTCACAAGCAGTATAGTTGAGAAAGATATCATAAAACAAAAATTTTATTGTTACCCCATAGGCTTAGTTTAAGAGATAATGAAGTTAATGGCATATTTAATGATACTGTGCTTATGATGAACATTCGTATTATTATAAATTCAGCCACAGTGGAGGAAAATATCTCAGTATCGGTATAGCAACTTTCAGAATATGAGAATGTTAATGTTTAAATGACACCTCAAAGTCACCTATTTAAATTCTTTGTCTCACAGATCAGTACATTGCATCCTTTAGATTAAGTGATATATACACATTGTCAAAGCTAGTAAAGGACATAGCCAGCCTGTACCACACCATCTATCCAGTTTATTATTATTACTGAGCTCTAATTTCTCAGCTATAAAAATAGGATAAGAAACCTAAAAGTCTTATTTAAAAAGATGAAATAAGATGTCATGAGCACTCAGTAGATGGTTGTTGTTGCTGATGTTATTACCTCAATAAATGGTTGTTGTTGCTTTTGTTGTTTCACAACCTCAACTAGGAAACATTAATAATAATAATAATAATAATAATAAGCCATAATAATAATACGAATTTAAGAGCAATCTATCTTCATAGTGTTTATGGTTAATTGATTAAATGAAGGTCATCAGAGCATTTCTTATAAATGTATTTTCTCTAAAAGCTGCCATAAAGGATAAATATAATCACCTTTTATGATAGAAATAAGACATGAAGGTTATGTGTCCTTACCTACATAATAAGTTGGTATGCAAGATAAAAACCAAAGTCATGATTTTTACCACAATTTTCTGACTTCAACTTATCAGTTAGTTCTGTTTATCTCATTGGTGGGAGTAGGTAAAAAGGGTTAAAATATTCATTTTAGTATTAAAAATTACTTTTTCTTTTACTATTTTTATTTATTTTATTCATATCGTAAATACTTCCAATACTTCCAAGAAAGAAGAGAAGGGGAGGACAAAACCAAATTTATTATGCTATAAGAATGAATTAAAACTCTGAAAACTACACAAAAAGTTGAGACTTGTATTGGAAATAATCATTTTATTTGGTCATTCCTGTTTGTAACATTTAATATTAATGGATTCCTTTAAAACATCTGCAAATTATAAAATTCAAGAAATAATATATTCATAGCACTAATCTTGAAAGAAAAAAGTTACTTAATTGAACTACAAATTATCTTTAACGCCTTCTTTTTGGTCAGACTGACCAAGAATATCCTCTTTCTAGACCAGGGATCAGAATTCCAAAAAGATCAAAATGCTACAGCACAGCTTGTGGAAATCGCTGGGCCCAACACGATGATATTACCAGCAAATCTAGAAAAAAGTCAATGGGTTTGGGGTTGGTGTGACTAGAGAGAATAAAAAGGTTTAAAAAAGATTGAGTAGCGGAAGAATTGCAGTAGAAATAAAGGAGGGATAAGAATAAGATGGATGAGCCCTGGCTGGTGTATCTCAGTTGGTTGGAGCTTTGTCCTGTATCCCAAAAGGTGGTGGGTTTAATTTCTGGTCAGGGAAGGGCACATACTCAGGTTGCGTGTTCCACACCTGTTGTAGGCACATGTGGGAGGCAGCTGATCGATGTTTCTCTCTCACCGCAATGTTTCTCTCTCTCTCTTGCTGTCTCTCCCTCCTTTTCTCACTCCCTTCCATCCTCTCTCTAAAATCAATTATAAAACACACACACAAAATACAACAACAATGAAATGGATGACCAAGTACAGTGAGCAACCAAAACAGTTATAACCAGAAGTTCTCTTCTACTTGGCTCTTATGAGTGGTGCAATCTTTCCTTCCAAATTCATTTAAAAACACAAACAGGAAAAGGCTATGAAAAATAACACCATAACATGTTGTTACATAACATAAGATGTTGTTATTCTAAATATAATTTCTTATCATTTTACTGTTTAATTTTAATTTGAGCTCAAAGGTTTGAAAAAGTGTTGTGTTTGTATAAAGAACATCACTTTGAAGAAATGCCAACTTTTCTTAATTTCTTGCTAATTTCACTTTATAAATATTGATAAATGAACCAATTAGGGTCCTGGCAGAAAAAGGAATTGGCACACACAAACAGAATAATTAAGGTGTATGGTATATGACACAGAAACTACATATAAAGGTGTAGGTAGGGTTAGAGAACTCAATAAGGTATGGTAAAGTGTCTGGCAGATAACAACAGCAGGGAGCTGTAACCACCACGGCTTTACTGGGAAAGGGAGATAGTTACCCAACAAGTGGTCAAAGACACTGTTGTATGGAATATTATGACAATGAATAAGGCCATTTTGTAGGTCCACAAATGGTGGTGCTGACTCTGGTAAATGCCTACAGATTTTTCAGGGGAAATATTGGGTGAAGATTCATAGTACATAGTAATTTTCTTCAAATGGACCTACTAGTATATTCTACCTCAACTGATAGTCCCCCCACTATGTGAACTGCCTTAGTTCTAAGATTTGGAGAAAGGGCTGTGAATTACAACTATGGAAAAGTGAATTAGGATTCTTTGCATCAGACTTAAAATAGCATGTGTGTGAGTGCAGTCAATCCTCATTATTTGCAGATTCCGTATTTGTGAATTATCCTACTCACCAGAGGCCCACATTCCCAGATGAGTTTGAACAAGGCAACTTTTTGCCTTCTTGGTTCATATGTAAACAAATATCCTTTTTACAGTATATTTAATGTCATGTTTTCCACATTTTTATGCTTTTTGTTACTGATTTTGCTGTTTAAAATGTCTCCCAAGTGTAGAGCTGAAAAACTATATAGTGTTTTTGAACAATAAGACTCTGATATGCCTTATGAGGGAAATATATGTATTAGGCAAGCTTTGAATATGCATGAATTATAGTGTTGATGCCCATGAGTTCAATGTTAATAAATCAATATATATTAAATGAAGTGTCTTTAAACACTCATAAAACAAGATTATGCATTGATAAGTTGATGAAAATGTTGTGAACAAAGGGTTGCAGGAACCTACGCCTGTATTTCCCGGTGGAGCAATGGTTCATTACTCCTTAATTCAGTGTTCTGCTGACTTTATAGACCATAACTACTACAAATAATGAATACAAAGAGAATCGGCTCTGTGCCTACATATATATCAAGAAGCCCCTTAGTAATATGCTTATCTGCTTCATGACTAAAGACACTGTGATCAATTAGCCACTGTAGAAGATCTTTATGTGTAAAACATTCTAATTATCTATCCATGCCAGATAGATTATTGTGGTAACTATGCCCATCTTATCCCTTAGAGTTGAATGATACATCTGGCCTCTCCATTCTGTAATCCTATTATTCTCAATGAAATCAGAGAACCCAATTCCATTGTGCTAGTATGTACCTCCCCCAACATCTCTGAACTACCAGAATAGCCTCCAAAAAGTTTTAAGGATACTAATGTTCTTTTATCAATGCATTTCTTAATACCTTCCTGAAGAGAGTCATCTGGGCCTTCCAGATAATATGATTAGGGAGTAGAAAGTGTCTTGCACATAAATGATCCATATAAACATACCAAGTTCCTAGAGTTTTTTAACTCTTTTCTCTACCATATGGAAGGAAAGTTACAGCATTTCAGTCTCATTGATTATAGATCCCTGTTGAATATGAACTTTTTAGGGTTAATGTACTAAACATTAATGCCTCACCCAGGTCTTTCTAGGTGAGTGTACCATCAATTAATTTAGCCTAATAGAGAAATGCAAGCTTAGGTTCATGCAACCCTCTGTTCACAACATTTTCATCATTTTTCTTAGTCCAACATTCTTAAAATCCACTTGTATATATATTACTAGAGGCCCAGTGCATGAAAATTCATGCACTGGAGGAGGTGGGGGGATCCCTCAGCCCAGCTTTCCCCCTCTCACATTCTGGGAGCCATCAGGGGTGGGAGGTGACTCGGCAATCAGGGGAAGGTGATCCCCCCATCACACGTCTGCTGCTGCCACTGCCAACAGCACAAGCCTTGGGAGCCCTGGTTACCTGAGCCTCGGGCTGCCCTGGGCGGCTGGGCAGCTGCCATTTGAGGCTTGCCTGCACCTCAGGCCTAGCCCTGGGCGACTAGGCAGCTGCCATCTGAGGCTTGCCTGTGCCTCGGGCGTCGGCTGGGCAGCTGACATCTGAGGCTTGCCTGCACCTCAAGGCGACCGTGGGTGGCTGGGCAGCCACCATTTGAGGCTTGCCTGCACCTTGGGCCAGCCCTGAGTGGCTGGGGGGCTAAGGGCATTGGAGGACTCCAGAGGCAGACGCCTGGAGCAACCGGACCCACCTGGGGCAGGCCCGGCCATGCTGTGCGCCTGCCGCCCCAGTGGAGCTGAGGGACTGGGTGCCACCATCTTGTGGCTGTGGGTGCTGCCATCTTTGAAGGAGTGGCAATTAGCATGTTCCCTCTTTATTGGCTGTGGGTGCCACCATCTTTGTGAGGGTGTGATGGTCAATTAGCATATCCCTCTTTATTAGATAGGATATGTTCCCTAGATTCCTGGTGATATAAATTTGTTCTGCAAGTCTTTTAGTGTATAGTGTATTTCTTTGCATACCAGGCCTTGTATGTCACCCTCTGAACTCTGTTGGGTCTAACTCGTATATGTGGAGAGACAATGTGGAGGCATTTTCTGAGGAGTATGAGCATGCCACTGTGAAGTAACTCTCCTAGATATAATCACTGGAAGGCCATTATGCAATCAGAAATCCTGGTTCACTCAAATGTGGAGTAAGGAGAGAAGGGTTGCTTCCCTTAGCATAAGAGGTTTATTGACTTTGTGAAATTATTTGTCTCATTTGTGGTTGCCAGAATATGCATTTACCATATCTCAGGGGCTCACTGTTTTCACATCTGTCCTTGAAATTTAACATATCAGGCATGACTTGGTTGAATATTTAATTGATGTTTCAACTCTATAAGACCCTGGGTTTTGTCTTCTGTCATATATATTATGCTGTGACTGCAGAAGATAATAGCTTTCAGAGCTGCTATAATGGGAATTTTTGTTAAATTTCCTTTTGTATTTTTCTGAGTTGGGCAATAGAAGCCTTCAACGTATCTTTCTCCATGTGTATACTCTCTGAAGTTTTTGGCATTAGTTCTGGTATAACATTCTTATAATCACTGTAGTTACCAAGGTTAGTAAATATCATAGCCATTTATTATCCAAATACCTTGCCCTCTACCTGCGTTTCATCCCATGCCTCCATTGGTGATAATTTTTATAGTTGTGACACCTTCACAACATATCGACTCCCAGTACCCCATTTCCCTTTAGCAAGATTTACCACAAACCCATGTTAAAGGACTGTTTCATGGGACAACTTCATGAACCAATTACTGTAGGAATCAGAATATGAAGAAGAAAGTAGAAGCACACATTAATGTGGTAATCTGGGAAAGTATAATAGAGTATGCACAAATAGGTGAGAAGTAAGCAAATATCTAGTGCCCTGAGACAGCAACAGCGAAGTGGATTCATTGCCACCAAGTTAGGTGAAGCAGGCAGAGGGAGTAGGTACTGAAGACTAAAAACAGTACCTGTGGCAGAGGGCCATGCAGTGTGAACCATGGCCTTCAGTAGCAAGACACATAATCTACAGTGACACAAGCAGGGAAGAAGACAGAGAATAACAGCCCAGACTTAAATCTTTTCCCACTCTTCATTCATCAATCAGAGAATCAAGGTAGACGTCAGAAAGCAATGGAGCCAATTGATATAGTCCAGAATGTTTAAGCTCCTGGGATTCAGAGCAAAAGTGAAGACTTCTAACACAAGAAATACTTTCATTTATTCAACTTAAGTAATTATATCAGGGACAGACTATAGTTTTGATGAAGACCAAAATGAAATACAGGGCTTATGCCCTGCATTTCAATTAAAGTACTTCTTCTCCCTTGTTATGATATATTCTAGTTTCAGAGTTAATGTGTGAGGGTTGTGGTTTTTATTGTTTTTATTTATTTTTTGAGTGTGAGAACATGTTTTTATTTATTTTTAAATTTTTTTAGATAGTATATAATTTTTTATTGATTAACGTATTATATGTGTGTCCTTATTCCCCCACCCCCCCTTCCCCCAGCTCATGCCCTCACTCCCCTAAGTGTCTGTGTCCAATGGTTATATTTATATGCATGCATACAAGTCCTTTGGTTGATCTCTCCCCCTTCCTCCTACTCTCTCTTGCCTTCCCTCTGAGGTTTGACAGTCTGATCTATGCATTTTTCATTTGTTTGTTTTTGAGAAATGTATGTGAAAACATTATTTACATAGGAAAATAAAATTTTACTATGGAATTTCTCCATTTTATGTCCCATTTCCAGTCACCCATACTCCCATAATTTCATAATTCCATATGCATTTAAAATTAACCTCAACCATAACCCCAGATTTGTGCCCTTGTTAAGCAAAACCCATCCATGCTTTATGTTCTCTTGGCCACAGCAATTGTTTCAAGGATATCTATATACCCAGTTGAAAACCCTTAGATTTAGAAGACTTTTGCTGCCCTGATCTGTCTGACTCAGATGGTTGGGCGTTGTCTGGTGCACCAAAAGTTGCTGGTTCGTTTCCCGGTCAGGGCACATGCCTGGGTTGCAAGCTTGATCCCATGCAGAAGACAGCCAATCAGGGTTCTGCTCTCACATTGGTGTTTCTCTTTCTCTCTCCCTCTCCCTTCATTTCTCTAAAAAATCAGTAAAAATGTTCTTTTAAAAGAAGTCTTTTGCTGACGCTTTCCTGAAAATTAAAGCAAGTATTCTTTTCTATTAGACTTGAGTGAACTAGACATAGGGTAGAAAGGGTGTGACCACCTGCCAACTCTGACGGTGTACTAGTAAGAAAGCTCACATACAGAAGTGAATGGAGAAGTAACAAAACAAAACGAGATTTTCTTGGAAGACTTTGAGCCTTAGTCAGGCTCCCTTGAATGCAACACCACCCTTGGGACTTAATAGTTACAAAAGAGAAAGAAAAAAACAACTAACTTTTTACTTAAAGCAGTTTGGGTTGGATATTCTGTCACATTCAACCTATAGAGTCCTAAATAATATAAACTTGAAGCTGTGCTCAGGGAAAATTGAACTTTTGACAGAATATTATATCAGCAAATGTTTCATTCAGTCTTAATTAAAGATAAAGTAAAAAGCAGAGGGCAGGGTTTTTACTGAGGGAAATACTACAAAGTGTATTGGAGAATGCAATTCTCAAAACAAAGCTTAGCCTTTGGTAAAATGAAATAAAACCTGAGTGATATTGAAATAGCCTCTTTGGGCTTGAAAAATGAATGCATATTTATATTTAGAAGTCTAAACTGGATGCTAATTATTATTGCTAAGTAATCATGGGCAATATGTGTTCTAAAGACACAACTAACAGGATGTCATTTCTGTAGTTCTTAACCCAAAGAGAAAAGGTAAAGATTACCTTAAAGCAATAGCTAGACTTGGATCACATATGCAACCCAGAATCAAAGCAGAGGTTTTAGGCTTGGTGAAAAAGTCTTTTTTAATAATATAAATGAGATCCCCAAATCCTGGGTTGATTCACAAGGGAATCATCTTAATAGCTTTAAGAACATTAACTCAGAAATATAAAACTCTTGCCCTAACAGGTTTAGCTCAGTGGGTAGAGCGTCGGCCTGCGGACTGAAAGGTCCCAGGTTCAATTCTGGCCAGGGGCATGTACCTTGGTTGCGGGCACATCCCCAGTGGGGGGTGTGTAGGAGGCAGCTGATCAATGTTTCTCTCTCATCGATGTTTCTAACTCTCTATCCCTCTCCCTTCCACTCTGTAAAAAATCAATAAAATATATATATTTTTTTTTTAAAAAGAAAGAAATATAAAACTCTGGCACAGGATATGCTATTTCAGAGAAAAATTTTAGGTGAATGTTTTAAATATAGACTTTATAAAAATAATGGTAAGAGATGAAGAAATACATTTCCATTCTTCATTGCCTGTTTTATCTTTTGATAGGCTACCAATAAGAACAGACCTTCATTAAGAAGTACTAAATGTCCTTGGAATATTTTTAATATATATTGTTCTGTTCATTAGTTATTTTCTACATAGAAATTTGCTAATTGGAGGCTTAAAGACACAAGCTTAAAATTATAACAGGATGAATGAATATCCCAAACTATGTTGCTCTGTCATTATTCTTAGATTTGCTTTTAATTTGAAAACCATTTTCAGTATTTTTATCTTCATATTTTTCTTTTGTTTTTTGGCCTCAGGCAAGCTCCATGTTAAGCAGCTCTGAGCATATAAATTTAACTGAAAAAAGTTTTTACATTTTCAAAAATTGCTGAAAATTGAAACTGCAGATTTCTATATACATTTGCAAAGAAACTCATTTTTTATTATGAACTGAAAAAGCATGTCTCCTGAATGCTTGAGCCACTCAGTCAACCAGCTTTCATAATTCAAATAGTTGGAAACTCACAAATAATCTAAGGCCAAAATCCAACTGCAGAAAATAGCACAAGAAAATCCTTTCTTGCATATTTCCCATACCATATGGCGAGTTGCATTTTCTGCTCCTGGAGAACATTTTAGCTCTGATGAATTTGTAATTACATCTAACTAATTAGCACCATTTTTTTTATAATGCTGCCCTTTCTTTTAAGAGGAAAGGAAATTCTATACATTTCCACAGTGATTATAACTTTTACTATATGTGTAGCTGTTAGAGGATAAGAAATTTAAGCAGGCACCTAATCAATATTCATGAAATCAGGATCAAAAAGGGTGGTGCCAAATCTGCTTTAGCCTGTCTTGGAATCAAATCCACAAGTTGGTGAAATTTTTTTTCTAATTGACATTTTGGTTGTGTGTGGGCTCAAATCTGTTTCACGGTTAGTCCAACTTTGAGAGTTTAAATGTGTGGACAAATCTGGGTAGGAGACTTTTCTTTTTTACTTCTGCTTTATTGTATAAGTCAGCCTGCAAGTTTTCAGACATCCTTTGAAAAGTAGTTGCCAACATTTCTGCCTGATTGGTGCCTTTCTGTTCTCTCAGCAAAGCCAGGATAGGGCTCTACACTGTGGAGAAGGCAGACAGGGTGCATCTTGTTAGCTCCTGGCTCAGTCTGCTGACACAGCAGCTAAAGTAATTGCAGTCAGCTAATGGCTCTTCCTGGTTCTTTGAAAATACATTGACATCTCCACTGACTGGGCAATAAGTGTCCCTTAATAATCTCCCCTTTCCTTAACCTGCCTCCTTCTCTGGGGTATGCTGAGCAAGGAGCAGAGATGGCCACTGCTTTAAGGACACACTATTCTCATTTTTCTGTGTCTTCTCTTTCCTCATCAAAATTTGCTCTCAGAAAGATCCATTATGAGGCACTTATGTATCACTGTCTTACCTGCTAACGTCTGGGCGGGAAGGCCTGTTCTCATGTGAAAGGAACTGAGTACATCAGAAAGTGGTAGAGAAGCTTCCTCAGGAAGAATCTGTTTAAGCTTTTCTGTTTCAAGGCCTTTGCAGTCACTTATGAGCCCAGGAAACACTTAACCTGGAGTCAGGCTAGCAGAGCAGGCTTGTCATATTTATAATCACTTCAAATAAAGGTTAAAATACAATGCATGCATGGTATGCTGTGTTAGTTCTGTTTTAACTACTTTAATCCTCACAGTCATCCCCATTTTATAGATGAGCAAATTTATAAAGTCTGAATCCATAAATTCCATATCTAATATTGTCATTAAAAAATGGAAAGAGGGGTCCAAGAAACATTTAAACCAAGTTGAGCCTGACTGGTGTGGCTCAGTAGTTGAGTGTCGACCTATGAACTAAGGGGTTGTTTGTTCAATTCCCAGTCAGGGCATATGCTCTGGTTGCAGGCTCAATCCCCAGTTGGGGATGTATGGGAGGCTGCTGGTCGATGTTTCTCTCTCATTAATGTTTCTATCTCTCTATCCTCCCTTCCTCTCTCTCTAAAATCAATAAAAACACATCTACACTAATAAAAGAGAAACATGCAAATTGGTATCACTCCGCTATGCCCACCAGCCAATCAGAGTGACTATGCAAATTAACCCAACAAAGATGGTGGTTAATTTGCATACACAGGTGCAGAGCAAAAACTGAAGACTCTAGCCGGAGTGAAGACTAAAGTCTGAAGACTGAAGACTGAAGAGGCTTGGCTTCTCCGCTGTGGCCACACCAAAAGCCTGGGTCCCAGGTACTGGAGGAAAAATGGTGCCAGCAGCCAGGGGGAGGAAGGCCTATTGCGTGAATCTCTTCGTGCAACGGGCCTCTAATTTAAAAATAAAAATCATTGGGGAAAAACTAGCCTCCAGTGAGGATTAACAAAATCAACAAACAAACAAACCATAACAACAAAACCTATCCAATCATATCCAGAGAGCATTATTTAAAAGTTATATCATATTCTGAGGATCCCTTCTGCTCTTATATTGTTTCGCCACAAGACCCTGATAAAAGCTAAGTTCAATGATATATAGCAGACAATGATTATATTCAAGAGTAGTCTTTAAAATTGATACTAATATACATACAAATTTGTTTGTAATGAGTAAAAATGAGTGTAAGATATCTAATTTACCTTTTGACATTGGAGGTTTTCAGAAAGCTAATCTCAGATTTTTATATTTAAACTGAAATGAAACAAGATTGATTAGTCCTGAAATTGTTCAAGCTGGGTTAAAGAATTTATTGCAGGAATTCAGTTCTGAAATAAAGTTGGGCATTAAATGCCTTTGAGAAATTTATAAGAAAATATTTTGGCAGTTTTCTTTGAGAAATGAGAATATTATCGTATCAAGCAGTCAGTGTGTTAATGACAAGTGAAATACTGTGCCTAATCAGATGGTTACTTATAATTGCTTATAACAGTTTTACTTTGAGCATACACGCATATAAAGTTATTTTTCCCCTGGTAAAGTTTAGATCTAACAGGAAATTTGCATCTTAAAAATGTGAGAAAACATCACGTTAGGGCTCCATCAATCAAAATCGCACACTTGTATTTTATTACACTTTCATAATAATTATGCTAAGCTGCAATTTTTCATGTATTCTTTTACTGTTCTTTATTCACCAATATTTGTTTTAAGTTTTGTATAAAATATTATATGGGCTTTTACAGATATAGAATGTAAACTCTATGTAATATGCCTTAAAGAAACTCAGTACCATTAGGGAGACAGCTATTTTTCTTTTATTTATTTATTTTTCTTTATTCTGGACATTACTACAGATGTACCTCTTTTTTTTTCTTTTTTTTAGAGAGAGAGAGAAAGAAATGAGAGAAAAGCATCATTTTGTTGTTCCACTTATTCATCCATTCATTGGTTGCTTCCTGTATGTGCCTTCACCAGGATGGAACCTGAACCCTTGGCATAGCAGAATGATGCTCTAACTGACTGAGCTACCCAGCCAGGGAATGTGCACTATATAGAATATGCCCTAAAGAAGCTCAGGACAATTCGAGCAGCAGCTATTTTCAGTAACCATCTATATTAGCTAACTATTGCTGTGTTCAAGAGAGAATAGCAAAAGAGGAAATGGAGTAAAGAAATGTAAACAAATCTTTTGAGGAGTTTTGCTGTAATACTCATAAGCTATTGAGTAATAATAAAAAAAGTAATAAACATACAAATAAAGTGGAAGGGAGGCAGGGAGGGGAGAGTGAAAGAGAGACAGGAATTGGTTGCCTCCCATGAACCCTGACCAGGGTGGGCGGGGAACAAACCTGCCCTTGACCAGGAATCCAACCTGGAACCTGCAGGTGCATGAGCCAATACTCTAACCCAGCTGTGGGCAAACTACGGCCCGCGGGCTGGATCCGGCCCATTTGAAATGAATAAAACTGAAAAAAAAAAAAAAGACCATACCCTTTTATGTAATGATGTTTACTTTGAATTTATATTAGTTCACACAAACACTCCATCCATGCTTTTGTTCCGGCCCTCCGGTCCAGTTTAAGAACCCATTGTGGCCCTCGAGTCAAAAAGTTTGTCCACCTTTGCTCTAACCACTGAGCACCACTTGCCAGGGAAATAGATTCAATTGTTTAAATTAAATGACTACTACATTTTTCTATTTCAAATATCCACATACACTTTATGTCATAGATTCTTATGTAATTAACTAGGGGCCCAGTGCACAAATTTGTGCACCTTGAAAGAAACTGTGGGCCACGAGGCTGCAGTGGTCACAGGGGTGGGTATCAGCCCATCCTCTGCTCCCTGGCCTGGCCTCTCCTGCCTCAGTCCCCAGTCCCCTGTCTGCCAGCAGCCCTGCTCCCACTGCCACTGCCCTGCTGCACTGACGACGCTGGCTCCTTCCCACCCACTGACACTGCATAGAGATTGGGGCCAGCACCAGCAGTGGGTGCTAGTGGTTCCAGCGCCATCGGCAGGTGCAAGTGGCGGCTGCTGCCCCAATCACCCCTCATGAGCAGGGCGAAGTGGAAAAGCCCTCAAGGGTGATCAGGACCGGTGCTGGGTATGAGCAGGGTCGGCACTGGCAGTAGGTGCAAGTGGTGGCTCCAGTGCCAGCAGCGGGTGCAAGTGGGGCCATAGTAGGCAGTGGGAGCGAGAGGTGACTGCTGGCCCTGATCGCCCCTCAGGGCTTCTTCACCTCCCCCTGCTCCTGAGGGGTGATCAGTTCTGGCAGTTGCTGCTTGTGCCCGCTGATGGCACCGAGCAGTCGGAGCTGGCACCAGGCATGTGCAGCGGGTGCAAACAATGGCTTTGGTGCCAGCAGCGGGTATGAGTGGGGCCTGCACCAGCAGGACCGTGATGCACGGGAGTAAAGAATTTTCAGTAACCACCAGAGGCTTGCCCAGATGACAGCAACAGGTGCCCCGCCTTGGTCTGGTGCCCCTGCTCACCTGCTCCACCATCCCACCATGGCCGATGCCCACCATGTTCTGCTTTCTGCTGCCTGCTGCCAACACCCACCCCTGGTGGTCATCGCACATCATAGTGACCAGTTGTTTGGTTGTTCGGTTGTTCCACTGTTCAGACTATTTGCATATTAGGGTTTTATATATATATATAGATATTTTTTGAGAAAGTACATCACTTAAATGTGATAAATGCTACCTAATAGACCATATTAAATGAAACATCAGCAAAAAAGAAAGAAAATCTTTATTCTAAGAAACATATATTTACTTGAATATTTTTTCAATTATATTTGTTCAGAAATATGCCTTTCTACAATGGATAGTTATTTCTAAAATAGACCTACCTCTATGTAATTTATTTCACAGTGATACAAATAAAACTTCCATCAATTATACTCTCAACTGTACCACTTGACAACATTTAAATAAGACTCTTATTATCATTGTTATTATTTCATTGTCATTTTAGAAACCAATGTACCAGAAACAAAAATGACATTAGGGGTGCTTGCAACCTCATTAGGTTGAGAAAATAGACCTAAAGCATACAGATAGGAAAGGCAATAATGCATAGCAGACCTCAAGACAGCCATTATTTTTTGAAGAGGAGACTAGAAGGAGATAACTCTCCAGCTAAGGGATTGTTTCCATTTTTAAGTTGAATTTTCCTAAGCACTGAATCCATATTACAGAAATCCCTGGAGAATTCAGTTGTACCTCAGCTACCCAGCCAAGGGTGTTATTTGTCTGGAGAATTCTAGTAACCAGAGGAAAACAAAAGAACTAAAGAAAATTCAAAAGCAGTGCTCTCACAGAGAAAATTCTCTAGAGGCTATAAATCCCTCAATAAATACATGATAAATAACTTTATTTGGAGTTACAAGATAGCTGCCAAATAAACCTTCTCCCTTGTGTATCTTATAATACCGACACACTCCTCCAATAGAAATAACACAAAAGATATTTGTATATCAATATACAGTTCACAAAATACTTTTCTGTTGCTTTGCTTAATTTAATCTTCACGTTGTCTTTGAAACCTGGACTAGGAAGGTTCTGTGTAGACACTGACTATTTAAATTTATTTAGTAGCCCATAATAGTCAAGAGACCCGAGAGACTATAATAGACTGTATACCTAGCCCTGTGCAAAGTGATAAGGAATAAGTAAATGAGACACGGTTCAGAGTTTAGTGAGCTGCCACATACATAAGTGACTATAATACAACATGACATTCTATGGGTGAACCAACAAACTAAGTTCCACGAACTATTTATTCTGTGTTCAATACTGAAAAAATCTGAGCGAGTCGGGTTGAATGTTATAGTTGGATTTTTTTTTTCATCAACTTGTAAAAGACATCCTGGAAATACATGCATATTCATGTCTTCTTAAGGTGTTCAGGTCAATCTCCTCACGTGAGGACCCTTCAAGAATACATTACTTTGTAAAACAGTGAGCTGTGACTTTTTTTTTCTTCAAAACTTACAGGCTACAAAAATTTGACTGATGAAATTTGAAAATAATATTGGTTTGATTTAGAAATCAGCACTCTATTTTGAGTAGTTTTTTATTATAATTGTCAAATGGGTTTCTAGGTTACTCTTACTTTTAAATATTTAATCTTTAGGCTTCTTGGGTAACTCAGACCCCAAATGCTTGGCTGTTCTTAAAAATGGTCAGCCCTACAGCCAAGAGGATGCATAAAATGGATGGTTTGACAACAGCTGGAGCAGGAGAGTCTCTAACAACTGGACACTATTCAGTCAATGTCACTGCTACTGGAAACTCTGAGACCAGGTGACAGAAGTTACAATCCTTCTTGAGCCCTAGTAGGCCTCTGGAACAACTCTGACTCCTCTTTAACATTAATGCACATCAAAACTTGCCTGGAATAGAAGACATTTTAACCCTTAATCCCCCACTTTGGTTAAGGTTTTTTCTCTATTCTACTGTCCCAAGACTAAAAACAGGTTTGCTTTGTCACCACCTTGTGAATATGTCGCTGTGTAAAGATACACTCATTTATATGGCATAAGTCTTTGAACCTTTGATTTCAGACTATAAAATATGTTTCTAACCAGGGTAATACAGCTCATGTCAGAAAACCAGGCATAAAGAAGATTTTCAAGGAGAAACAAGTAATCAGGAAATTATTGCATATGTATAAATGGAGAGAGAGAGGGAATACCAATATGATAATAGAATTGTGGAGTTATATGATAGTATGGTTGTGGTATTGTATTATATGATAATCATACTCATGAAAATTGAAGTTTAAACTCTCTATGCTGTGAAAGAAAACAGAATCACACCTGAATAGTGAAGTCATACCCTGTGGCAACATCCTGAAAATGAGGCCGTTTTCTCAGTCAGGAACCAGAACTGAAAGGTCGGGCTCAAGGGAGTAGCAGAGAATAGCCTTTTTATTTTCTCTTAGCTTTGACCATGAAGCTGTCAAGATATTTTGAAAGCAATTCCCAAATAATAGATATGACGTTGTCCTTCAAAAGTTGTCATTAAGAAGTCCAATATTTTTTATCAAAACAGTCTTCTGGTCATTGACTAAGGTGATGCTTTTCCTAGTCACTCGATATTCTTAAAGAAGCTACTGAGAGAATTAGCACAGCTGTCAGTGATGAGAGGATTTGAGGGCATGGCTGATGAAACGTTATAGGAGTGGTAAGAGAAACACAAAACCTAGTTTCTTTTTTCTCCCGAGCTCCAAAGTATCTTTAACTTATCTCTACTCTAGTGTTCTTATACAGAAAAATAAAGTGTGTGCATGCCTTTTCTTCATCAGAACGTAAGCTTCCTCAGGGCAGGTGTGCACGGTTCCTGGCACCTGACGACTCTCCTTAGCTGCCCATGAATGAATAAACAGGACCTGAAGCTAAAGCACATTTCTCTCTACTTAGGGATGGAATCAAATCGTATATTTGCAAACTAGTCATTATTTGCATAATTGTTGTGTTCATTTAGAAAAAAAAAGTCCTTGAGGTATAAGATTAGAGATCTGATACTGTAAAAGAGAACTATGAACCCCCCTGTTCATTGAAATTCCCTTAAGTTAAAAGAACTTGAATACTTTGATAACTCATTTAGACCTTTAAAATATTCCTTCTGAGGGCACTATCTTGTTATGAACCTTTTTGAAATCACATATGTACCCCTGGTCACCCCTCTCCAAACAGCAAGCACCTTCAAAAACAAGATGCTGACTTTGTTGTCAGAAAGGCCTAAATCAGTGGTTCTCAACCTTCTGGCCCTTTAAATACAGTTCCTCATGTTGTGACCCAACCATAAAATTATTTTCGTTGCTACTTCATAACTGTAATGTTGCTACTGTTATGAATCATAATGTAAATATCTGATATGCAGGATGGTCTTAGGCGACCCCTGTGAAAGGGTCGTTCGACCGCCACAGGGGTCGCGACCCACAGGTCGAGAACCACTGGCCTAGATGGTCAGAGATGTTGGAGCCGTCTTCGTTGTCACTGTGGATGCTTAGTAGTATTGGCTGCAAAAGCAGTTGAGAAGACAGTTGGAATGTTAGTAAATTTTGGAACTCATAAAATTTGGGGGGAAACTTTCTTTACGTCTTTCTTTGTATGAGGGGAAAGGGGACTAGAAGTTAGCAGAGCGCTCTCAGTCATGTTCTTAATTAGGGCTGTGAAGGGAAGAGGAAAGAGTGTCTACAGTGAGGCAAGCACTGTGTTAGGCACTTCCAATCTAGAAGAAAATGAATAGATACCTTATATCTGAATAGCACTTTACAAATCGCAAAGTTCATCACATTTAACTTCATAAATAGTCAGAAAAGACATCATAATCCCTAATGTATGGATGAGAAAACAGATGTTTAAAGAAACTAAGTGAAGCTAGTGACCTGCATAAGTGGCAGAACTGGGACCAGAACCCAGTTTTTTTATTCTAAAGTGTATGCATATATTTAAAAATATATAAGCAAAAAACTTTATTGTTCATGGAAATCCTTATTGACTAGTGGAGTCTGTCTGAATTCTGTGTTAAGAAGGATCTGAAGCCAAGCCATAACTAATTGAAAAAGACTGCTGTGTTTGATTATTAATGTCTGTCCTGGACAAAAAAAAATAAAGAGTGGTGAAATATCACCCATTTCTACACTGTTTCCTACATTGAGGTCTTCAGATATGCATGTCCATCTCAATAGTAACACTGATTGATTATAAGATCACTCATCAATGGAAGGTAAGAATTGATACCAACTGCAGAGAATTAGAGGCAATTGCAATGGACTAGATAGGACTTTATTGATTGGATTGTCTTCAAAGGCCTATTGAGAGACAACCAGGGAAAAAGTAGGGAATGGATTATTCCCAGGAAGTGGAGTATGCCCTGGAAGGCTAGGCCTCTTGATTAGGCAAAGCCTGCTAGTTATACATAACTTAAACTAAACATTTCAACCAATTTATAGAGTTTAAAATGCTTGCTTAATCCCAATGATTATAATATTAGTGAAGTTTAAAGAGTATTATCACCTTTTATGCACATTATTTCCACCCAAATAAAGTCTCTTTATTTTTGCTCCCTATGTCAATGAAATGATTTGCCATTTGAATCATAGAGATTCTTTCCAAACAAAACAAGTAATTATCTTCAGGTAAATAAGATATTTGTCTCTTTTAGGAGGCCAATTAAATGTGCTTGATCAGCATAGTTAGAAAGACTGTAATTTCTACATTACTTAATGTATTTTCTGACATATTCTCCTAGAGCAGTGGTTCTCAACCTGTGGGTCGCGACCCCTTTGGGGGTCGAAAGACCCTTTCACAGGGGTCACCTAAGACCATCGGAAAACACATATAGAATTCCATATTGTTTTTGTGATTAATCACTATGCTTTAATTATGTTCAATTTGTAACAATGAAAATAAATCCTGCATATCAGATATTTACATTACGATTCATAACAGTAGCAAAATTACAGTTATGAAGTAGCCACGAAAATAATTTTATGGTTGGGGGTCACCACAACATGAGGAAATGTATTAAAGGGTCGCAGCATTAGGAAGGTTCAGAACCACTGTCCTAGAGGGAAAAAGATAAACAAGGCATTGTAGCAATGCAATAAGGAATTGTTATCTAAATATCTAGAAAAAAAGCTTACGCTATAAAGTGTTACATCAGCTATTAACTGTCTTTGGCAACTTGTTTCATATTAGACTCTTTTCTGTCTCTTTCTCTGAATGGTCTTGCTATTGTCACTTTTTTTTTTCTCACTGAAAAGCAGAGCCAAAAAATGCTTTCAGTGCCCTGTACATTTCAAATCTATTCTCATTTTCAATGCCTAATTCTGTGTGAAAAGGTATCATTTAAATTCAAATTTCAGGTAATTTTAATAGACCATTCACATAATATAAGTATTTCTTGTCATAATTCAAATCTGCTTACTCTAAGCAGGTTTCTCCATGGACACCTCCACCAGACATCAAATGCTAACACACTTGCCTTACCTGAAGTGAGCATAGGAAAGCAAAAAGGAGTACAGCCTTTGGGGAGAATGCTGGGTGGGATTTCATGAAGCTATTAATTAATACTAGAAGACCTTGAATTTTCACAGAATGACACTTTGTTAAAGCAAACAGACCTCTTATCTTTCTATTCTAGCCTCCCGTGGGCAACTTTAGGCTCAAAAAAGCTCCCTCTGGCAATATGTCTATATGAGAAGGGGGTGATGTCATTGAAAAATTTCATCTGGAAATGTGGTAAAAATCAACTGAAGTTAAAAGGGCCTTCTCTATCAGATGCCTACAACTACTGCTACCTGCTCTTAAGTCTGCTTCTTTTCCTCATTTCGAATTGTTAGGTGGTTGGATTTTACCTTCATTACTTACTTGGCCTATATATTTTTATATCTCTCCTCTTCCATAAGCTCTTTCTGTAAATTATTCTAAGAAGTAAGGTAGAAGAAATACTACATGCTCAAAAATGGTTACTACCCCTTCAATGTAGAAAAAAATAAGTTTCAGACATATATAGCGATTGTTACCACATTAAGAAGCATAACTGCAAACACTGACTTTTCATATTATTACTATTTATATTTAATATAACGTCTCTCATTTTCTCACTCTGTGGGTATGTAAAGTATATACAATGTTTACAACTCTTTTTCTTCTATTATGATCCATTTAACTAATCAGTCTTCATCTTAAGTTCATATTTCTCTCCCAGTTCTAGATATTCTGCCCACACAAACTGAAGTGGATGGTTTTAAAGACACACATACTTTCAAAGAAGTGACTAGAACAAAAGAAGGATTCTGTCACAATCATTTGTTTTTCAAAACAGTCTCCTAACTCGGTTCCTTAGGTCGGGTTTCTCACCTCCCCAAAACACTTTTTATGCTGCTGCCAAGGTTAACTTCCTAAAATCACTGTCCTCATCCTCCACTACTCAGCATCAAGCCTGCAGTGTATCACCCCTGCTTTCAGGATTCCCTTGGTGAGAACCCCCCAGCCTTAAGGATGGATTCATTGTTATTCATTTCATCAAACAAACTTCACCTTCATGCCTTTATACATGGCTGTCCTTTAACTTAGTACTTCCCTGCCCTCATTTATTCTTTGCTTATTGGAATACATCGTTACCTTAAAGACCCAACTCATCTGTGACTTCTTTGGAAACCTTCCATGGTGAAATAATCATGAATATTTATTTCATTATGTTTCCAGAACATCCTATATAATAAAGAGCTAATATGCAAATGGTCGTAATGCCCTCGCACCCTCTCGCCGGGGCCGGGGTACCTGAGGCCGGGCCGGGGGATGTGAGGCCACGCCCCCCACCCTGGCGCCAGGCTGGGGAACCTGAGGCTGCGCCCCCTGCCCGGCGGGGCTTGACGGGGGACCTGAGGCTGTTCCCTTCACCCGGCAGGGCTTGACAGGGGATCTAAAGCTGTTCCCTTCACCAGGCAGGGCTTGACAGGGGACTTGAGGCTGCCCCCCCCGCCCTGCAGGGCTTGATGGAGTTGGGGCTGGCCAGGTCTGGGTCTCACGTGATTTCAAGGCGCACGCGGGTGGGTGGGGACTTGACTCTGAGTCCCATGGCACACCCCAGACTCTGACAGGAGGGAGATTTTTGTATACATATTACTAATTTTCTTTCATCTCTGACACTTCTATTATAGAGAAAGGGCAAATAGCAATATTAAAATATTTTCTCTAATTCCCTTTTAATGTGCACGAATTTCGTGCACCGGGCCACTAGTGTTATTATAATTTATAAATCCTCACCTAAGGATATGTTTTCCAGGGGATGGACCCCTGATGGGGGGCTGGGGTGTGGAGATGAGGAGCAATCCCACAACCCAAATACCTGGATATGTGCCCTTGACCAGGACTTGAACCCCCAACCCTTCGATGTGAAAGGCTGATGCTCTAACCACTTAGTTACCCCAGCCAGGGCTAGGATATATCGTTATTTATTTATTTTGCATGTACAACACTTTGTCTTATGTCAAAAGTAATTATTCCTTTTTAAACTCTTCTCATTAGATTATATGTTTGTTCCTTAAAGGCCAGAGTTAAGGTTTATTCTAAATCTTCTCCTTATAGTCCCCCACCTCCAACACACAGCATAAATAAATGCTTTATAAATACACATCGATTTAAATTTAATTTCTAAAACATATTAACATGAACGAGTAATTTCAGTCCCATTTAGCCTTCTCTACCTGCAGCAGCTTTTATGATTATCTTTCCCAAGGTCAGTGACACCTCATTCAATTTCTCCCTGACCTTTCACTCTGTGGTCTTGGAATCTGGTCTCCCATGTGTTTCTTTTTTATCTGATCAATTTTGTGCCTGTAATGATTTAATTAAATTATTGATTATTCACTGGTCACTAAGTCTTGGTGCATTTAATAGCTTATCCTCTTTATATGTGCTTCTGCGGCAAGCATTCCAAGATAATTGAGAAAGCAAAAGAAGAAAAGATGCAATCTAAAGCAAAATGACTTTACTGTCTTTCTAAGCTGTATTTGATTTCATTGGTAATTTTCTTTCAAAATGGGTCTGATCAATATGCATTGCCGTTAATATCCTTTAAACTTGGCCACGCAATATGCCTCTTAATTTTGTCTTTATAGCCCATATCTGAGTAGTCTCTCAACTCCTGCCCTCCCCCCACCAAAAAAGAAAAGGAAAAAGGAAAATGCAGAACATAGATTGATTTAAGGATGCAGATATTGCACAATGTGGATGTACAGAAACAAAAGAAAAGATCCAATAAGGAGCTGGTCCTTGTAACATTAGGCAGCTTGCCCACTGAGAACCACTCTTAGTTAGCATTATTGCCCCCAAAGAAACTGGCATACTACCTTGTGTGTAGGCACTCGGCCATCTAACAGATGGGTCTGCATACGAGATGCCAAAAAACCACATATGAACATCAAACATGGCTCTTCACTGTGTTATTTTCAGCTTATAGTCTTTAAGTGGCTGTTGCCCTACAATGCCACAGTTGTAGTCAAGGAGAAGAGCAAATACAGCACTGACAACCACAACAACTGTCAGGGACTGAACAAGAGGGGTTCCCATTTCAACATATCTATTTGGTTGTTATTGTAAGTAACACTTTTTATTTTTTTATTTTTAAATATATTTTATTGATTTTTTACAGAGAGGAAGGGAGAGGGATAGAGAGTTGGAAACATCGATGAGAGAGAAACATCGATCAGCTGCCTTCTGCACACCTCCCACTGGGGATGTGCCCGCAACCAAGGTACATGCCCTTGACCAGAATCAAACCCAGGACCCTTCAGTCTGCAGGCCAACGCTCTATCCACTGAGCCAAACCGGTCAGGGCTAAGTAGTAACACTTTTGAAGCATTTTTAAAAAATCATCGTTCTAAAGGCTGATGAGAATTTTCTAAAAGCTGATGAGAATTTTGTTTCTGAAAATAAAGTTTCTACTGAAAATCATAGCTACCTCAGAAGACTTCTCTAGCAATATGTATCATTAAAATTCAAAAAGATTGATTTTCAGCATCATTTAAAAGTTTAAATTAAATTTTGACCATCAGAATATATTTAATTTTTCAAAAAAGTATATGCATCATGTTAGCCTGCTATGATTCTCACAACTTTAAATGTATAACTTTACATATAAAATTAAAGTTAGTCAATATTAATGAAGCACCTCCATATTCACAGCACTGTGCTGAGCTCTGAGAATACAGAAAAAAGTAAGACAATAGGCTTACCATCTTTTGACTTTACATGCAATTGTGAAGAGCACATGTGATGACATATTTGAAATTTTATGATTGTTTATTTTCAAAGTTACAACCAGCTTAAGGTTTCAGTAAAAACCCTTGAAAAAGTTACAATTGAAAGAGGCTGAGAAGAATAAGTAGAATTTGCCATCAGTTGAATATGATGTACAGTGTTTTATTTACCTTTTGTGGGACAGATAAGACAGAGTAACAGGCTCTGATAATCAACAGGTCATTTATATGGCTTCTCCCTGGCTTTCTTATCTTGTTATAGTATCCCTTTGAATATTTTAAGAATTGCCTAAGGAACTGGATTTCCTTCAAAGATCCCATCAGTCATGCCTAGTGAGGCAGACACTGCCTCTAGCTGCTGGGATGACCATGAAAACGTGTCTGCCAAAGGAGCCTGGCCAAAGGGAAGGTCAACTCATGAGGTCCCCCCCTCCCCCATGCCAGCTTCTCAGAGAGAGCGGAGGGATTTCCAGGGTCACTTCCTACAAAACCACCTTGCTCATCTTGCCTGCTTACTTTTCCAGAATTATTTACTTCTGCCCCATTCCCAAGAAAAATCAACTTCCATTTCCCTGCTCAGCTCAACAGAAGGAGCTCCATCTTGGAGGTTAAACATTTTCAGTGTATTAATTGGTCCACATGATCTATTTTCCTTCTAGCACTTCAGTTTCATTCAGAATCAGTCTTCCTTTCCCACAAGCCTCATAACCAACAATCTGTCCTCTGGTTCTTCCCAGCCTTGACTTTTCCTGACTTCTTGACTCAATCTACTTCTGCTCTGGGAAGGAACTAGCTGGCTCTTATTAGTGGGCATATAAACTTTAATGATCCTCTTCACTAACATTAAAGTTATCAAATTTGCCTGAGTAATCAGAGTGTCTTAAAGTGTAAAAATCTCCCAGTATGCATCTATTTTCTGTGTGGGAGGGAAACAATGGAATAGATTAAAATGCAGTCTCTTCCTTCAATGCCAGCTCCCTGTGAAAAGTAAAAAATAACTGCTCAGCAGATTCACATATTATGTTTCAAGAGTAAGAAAGGTTAAACAGAATGCCTGACTCACAGCAGGGACTCAGTAAATATTTAAAGAATTAGTAAATGAATTTCTCTCTTTTCACATTCTTATTGTACCCCTAGGTAAAACCTGTTGCTCAATAAAAATGTTTCTGATCCCAAGATAAGATTATTATTTATAATTTAAAAGTTATATTTTCTAAATAAATATATTTTGTAGATTATTTACAAAATGTATTCAACTTCTAACTTTAGCAAATAACAAGTCATTTGCAAATATTAGACACTAAGAATGGATTTATTCTTTATTCACTTACTCAACAAATATTAATCAGACACTTCATCAGTCAGGATTGGTGAGGTTATGCTGCAGTAATAAACAGCCTGAAAACTCAGTGACTTAAAACAATAAAATACATCTTTTGTTCTCTCTATATTGTATATATTTATTACAGGTTCATAAGAGAGCTCTGCTTACTATGGCCACTCACTGTTCTGGTTTGGCACAGATTTTACCTCCCATAATTTTTCCATGATTGAAGATGCAGCGGGGGAAAAGAGACAATTATGAACCAAACACTAATTCTTAGAGCTTTTTCATGGAATAACAGGTTACATCTGCCAAAATTTCATTGACCATGGAAAGTCATATGAATACTCCTGGGTTAAATAGGCAAACATGTATAATCCTCCCACATTTGTGGCACCATGGGATATAAATCAGGAGACATGGTGAAGAGTAACACCATCTTCCACAAGCATGTAGTAAATATCAGCTGGTGTGCTAAGATACAAGGTGAACAAAATAAATTTGAGTTCTTGTTGGCTCTAACACAGATGCAAGCATATCTCATAAAGTACACAGTGCTATATAAATTTTAAAATGACTTTTACTATAAACCCAAGGATATATGCTTCTAGTAAGAACAGTGGGGATGGAAGGGGAGATTGGGGAGACAAAGCTTGAAGTTCTGGTGGGATAGTTGTAAAACTAAATTTCTACTCTGCTTCTTAATCATTTGGTCTAATTAAGTTTTTCTATTCTTTATTTTTAAGATTAAGCTCCCATTTCCTTTTGGATATGGTCTTTTAATAAGAGTAGTAGCTTTATTCTAGACTCCAATAAAAGGGTCTATAAATTTGATTACAGACTCATTTCCAAATTTCTCACTGAGACTCAGATCCTTTCTTCAAAGTGGAGATAATGCCATCCATCTCATAATATTATCATAGGATCAAAAAATAAGAAAATGGAATACCATGGGATTACATTATTCTCCCTCTGTCCTTTGGTGATCCATATTAGGTGTCATCCTTAGAATGTGTGGTATATTCTATCTTTATCTCTAGTTTCTAATTTTATATGAAATATTAAAGTTATGACTATCTCAGGAAATGCTTTATTGAGTCTATAAATAGTTACACTAAATTATAAGTATTAACTAGATTTAAGAGGTTATCTCTCTGGAAGGTAATTTTGAAAGAGATAAAATCTTATTTTAAGATAATAATTAATCTTAATCTTAAGTAAGCACTGTCCGTGAGTCTTTGCACTTTCAACTGTGTGACCCTGAACTAAATTTGTTCATGCTTGGGGAAGTTATTGCCCATTCTAAGCCTCAAGTTTTTTGGGGTTTTTTTATTTGTTTCATTGTTTCTTACTTTAAAACAGTGAACCCAAACTAGATTATCTTTATAGATAAGTACTATCAGCCCTAATGTTTCTATAGTTTGATGGTGAAATTTTAAGTATTAATAAACTAAGAGTGAAAATAAGATTTACTAAATACAAAAAGTGGGCTATATGCTTTAAACAATCTGTAAGGCTTAAAGAATTTCTGAGTGATGATTACTCTTCCTGTTTTTTACATGAAGACTTCAAGGTTCAGCAAGAGTTAAGAGGCTTGCCTCAGGTTGGATGGCTGACAAATCATGAGCCTTGCCTCAAACTCCCATTTGCCTCACTCAAAGCCTTTGTTCTTTAAGCCAGATAACACCACCAATAGGAAGACCAAAAATGCCACCCATGAAATTATACCATTAAGGAGGCCAGGATTATTAATGTGGTTTGTTTTGTCGCAGCTGTCTTTATAGCACCACTTGTAAGCACCTAGAGAAAGAGAGGCATGCATAACTTGCTTTCTTAAGGTCCAGGACCTAAGAAAACTAAGGGATCAAGTATATTTTCAATAATCTATACTAATAAAAGGGTAATATGCTAATTAGACCAGACATCCTTCCAGACAAAGCCACGGTGGTGGGGCCGAGGCAGAGGAGGTTAGGGGTGATCAGGCCAGCAGGGGAGAGCAGTTAGGGAGATCAGGCCAGCAGGGGAGAGCAGTTAGGGGGATCAGGCCGGCAGGGGAGAGGGATTAGGGGCAATCAGGCAGGCATACAGAGTGGTTAGGGGCGATCAGGCAGGCAGGTGAGCAGTTAGGAGCCAGCGTCCTGGATTGTGAGAGGGATGTCTGACTGCGGGATTGGGTCTAAACTGGCAGTTGGACATCCCCCAAGGGGTCCCAGATTGGAGAGGGTGCAGGCTGGACTGAAGGACCCTCCCCTCCATGCACAAATTTCATGCACCAGGCCTCTAGTCTATAATAATAAAAGTGTAATATGCTAATTAGACCAGACGTCCTTCCGGACAACCTTCTGGACAAAGCTGGGGCTGTGAGCAAAGCCCGGGTCCCGGGTGCCTGCCAGCAGCTGGAGAGAAGCCTGGGTCCTGGGTGCCAGAGAGAAGCCAGTGCCGGCAGCAGGGGGAAAGAAGGCCTACTCTTGCGCGAATTTCGTGCATCGGGCCTCTAGTTGTTTATAGTAGAGCTGAAGGCAAGACAAGGAAGAAGTGAGTGTTACCAGACTAAAGGGGTCTGTTTTCCTATGTGCATCATAGCCCAATAGACAAGAACAGGAGCTTACAGAAAAACAAAAAACAAAACAAAAAGTAAGGGTTTATTAGTGCATCATGCCCAGAGACAGGTAAACTAAAAGCTCAAAGACCTGGCTCCTGATGGTTCCAGAGGATATGTTATATAAGGGAAAATCATTAATCCTGGTGACTAAGGGAGTTAAGGTTGTGGTCTCTACGGATTGGTCAGTGCAATTTTCAACTTCAATATCACTCTTCCTTCAACTTTGTGGGATCACACACAAGAAGATATTTCATGCTAAAAGAGAAGAAAAACTTTTCTTCTCTGTTCTTATTCTCTATAACTGAGACATGCAAATTAAACTGACAAAAGACAGATTAACTGGAGAAAAGGCATACACATTTTATTTTTTTTAATTTTATGTGCATGTAGATTCCATAGAAGAAAAGTAAAAATCCAAAGAAATGGCTAGTCTCCAAGGCTTCTATAGCATCTAAAAAAGGTGAGGAATTGTGGAAGAGGCCCAGGAAATGTCTGATGAATAAGGTTTGTTTAGTGAGATTTGTTTTGCAGACTTATCCCAGTGCTATCTCAGGTATGAGAGGGGAACATCCTTACAAATGGAGATTTATGTCACTTTACTGGGGAATTTATGCTCTGCTTTTAGAGAGAACTGGAGGAGGACAGAGAGCATTTTGTCAATTGTGTCTGCTGTTTTTCAATTGCCTTCAGCTCAAAATAATCTTTATGTCAAAATGACATTTTTTGGGGGGTGGCATATTCTGATTCCCTTTAATGCCAATAGTATGTTTTGGTTATTTGAGAGAACAATAGTCTACTAGAAATTCTAAAGAAGATGGGTGTGAGGAAATGCCTTTATTCACTGTGGGCTGTCAATGATGAATATACACACTTTCTGTTTCAAAATTTATTCAAAATTATATATCTTTTGACATAGCAATTCTACTTCCTGAAATATATCCAGAGGCAATAATCAAATACATGTAAAAATGTGTCTAGATTTATGTTAATTGAAGTAGACATTATCCTATATAATAAAAGGCTAATATACAAATAGACCAAATGGTGGAACAACCAAACAACTGAACAACTGGTTGCTATGATGTGTGCTGACCACTGGGGGCATGCGCAGAACATGGTGGGCATCAGCTGGAGCTGATGGTGGAGCAGGTGAGCAGGGGCAGCAGACCAAGGCGGGGCAGGGCGTCAGGCACTGTCATCAAGGTGAGCCTCTGGTGGTTACTGAAAATTCTTTGCTCCCACGCACACGGTCCTGCCTGGCGCTTCCACCTGCTGCTGGCACTGACCGCACTCGCACCTGCTGCCAGCAACGGCCCCACTTGCACCCACTGCCAGCGCTCGGTGCCGTTCTGATCGCTCAGTGCAGTCAGCAGGTGCGAGTGGCAGCTGCTGGCCCCAATCACCCCTGAGGGCTTCTCCACCTCCCCCTGCTCCTGGGGGGCAATCGGGGCAGGAGCCACTGCTTGCACCCACTGATGGTGGGGACAGGGGGGGATGTTGAACCTGAAACCTAGGTATGTGCCCTGACAGAAAATCGAACCTGCAGTCTTTCGGTGCATGGGACTGTTGTTGAGGCCCCCATAGGAGGATGGGGTTTTGTGGAATGCTTTATTGATGATGTAAAATTCAAGGAGTTCTCCTTCAAGTTCCCATCTCTGTCTGTCTTGCCATGGAAGAAGCCCGATCTTGTCCAGCAGGGCCAAAATAAAAACCACTGTCCAGACGTTCTGCTCCATATGAAAGCACAGTCCAGACCAGCATCCGGCTGGCTGAGCCTGTGCTCCAGCTGCAGTCCCTTGTGTGCCGGGCCCTGTGACTGCCTAAGACCACGTGGCTATAGAAAGCCAGCAGGAGAGTGCACAGGCCAGTCCGGGTCTTTGAGCAAGTGAGACCAAGAGGAAGAACAAGAGAAGAGAGGGGGAACTCTTTGGGGATTTTAACTTTGACGGGTCCACCCCCTAGCCAATCCATTGTTCCCCAGGCTAGACTGACAGGCAAGCACTTTCCCTAAATCACCCTGACTTCACTGTGCATATGGCTATCACCTCCCCCCCCCCCCCCCCCAACAGTTCAGTACCAGATTTGGGAAGGGAGGGGTGTTAATATCCTTGGAGGAACAGTGCCATGTGAAGCTGTAGCTTCCTGGTGAAGCCTCCCATGTGGCCATGCTTTGCTCTTTTTTTATTATTAATATTAACTAGCTAATTACAATGCTAACAGGACAACACTCCAACCAACTGAGCCACCCAGCCGGGGCTACATTTTTGTTTATCATTTAAATTTTCACAACTCACAGGTCTCATTTTTATAATCAGATAAAAAGAAACCTATTTTTATTTTTTTAAAGTTTGTATTTTGAAATATTAGGAAATATGAACAAATTATTATGAATTTCTAATAAAATAAACATTGGGAGGTTTTAAAATGATTGGATGTGAAGGGTTTCGGTATGTTCTCAATAGCAATACTTGAAATATTACCACAACTGTATAACTATTAGCAGTGAAACAGCACCAGGTGTTATTGGTGGAATTACACTGGACCTCAGTTCAGCAACCTGGGCACTTGAGTTCAGCAAAGAAAGAACGCAGAGCCAAGGAACTCATATCAAAGAAGAAAGTTTATTTAGAGAGTCACAGAGGTAGAAAGAACTGATCCAGCTGGGCTGTGTAGGCTCAGACAACAAATTACAGAGGCAAAAGAAGGGCCCTTGGAGCTTAGGAGAAAGAAAGAGACAGGCATGTGAAAGAGAGAGAGGGGAGAGAGAGCGAGAGACCCAGTCTGACCCACTCTCTGAAGGCAGGGATCTTAGGGGAGGTCCTAGGGGAGATATTTCGTATCTCAATGGAATATTGGTCAGCTTTCCAGATGTGTCCTTTCAGGGTCATGGTTTCTGCTGATTGGTTGTCGCCAGGGAAGGGGGTCATTAATTATCTCAGTGGGTTCTGGTGTCAGCCCTGGTGTCCCAGGCCTGGCCTTGCTGCTTTTCTGAGCCTGGAGCTGAACACAACTGAGGCCTAGATGTTATCCCGAATTTGACCAGAACTTTTTCTCTGTGGTCAACAGACCTGAAGCTTTGTTCCTAAGAAGATTTTATGCAGGACAGAACCTCATTGTCTTGAGGGCTTAGGACTTAAGGGAGTGATCATTCAAGGGCTTGTATGGGAGTCATAGGAGGTTATTCTCTGTGCCGCCTCTAAGGGAGTCTACACATGTCTAGTGACATGCCAGGGGAGGAAAGGTCAAGAGAGACTCCGAACCACATGACCAGCCATATGCCAAGGGAGGAAAGGTCACCCTGGGGGTGAGGTCCTTGTTTTCCCCAGTTTTGCTTTCTGCTCTGGTGACATTCCATACCTGGCCTATCATTCCTGCCTGCTCATGTCTAACTGCCTACTCATGTCTAACTGCCTACTATATAACTGCAACCCTGAAAAATAGATTAATTTCATAATGCATGTCCATGGAGAGTGGGCAAAACAAGGGGCGGGGGGAACCTTGAGCATCAGGTCAGTCCTCTTTTCTAGTGAATTTGTGGAAATAAAATCACATCACATGGGTCGAACAAATGTTTCCCATTGAATGAAAACCTAATATAGTGCATTCCAAACTGTTCTTCAGCTGGGAATATGATTTTTATCTTGTGATACATTTTGAAAAAGTTGATCTCACTGTAATGATAATTATGTAAGAAATGTAACTTCTCCTTGGGATTGTATGTGGAAAATCTAAAAATAATAGTAATCGTGCTAAATAATGACACAAAATTTTATTTCTACAAGAGGAAATGTTTTAGTGTTTTTGATAACACTTTGTTCTTTAGACCTGCCTACTGGAAGGTTAAATATTCTCTAGATTTGTTCTGCAACTCAGAACTGGTACTATTGCTCCCTGTCTTATATAATAGGTTGGAAATTTAGGATAAAGGCTAAAAATAAATTGCTCAAACCTCAGAAACAGTCAATCAGGGTAGCCAATTTTACTTCATTTAAACAGAATTATAAATGTACTAGAGGCCCGGTGCACAAAATTCGTGTACGGGTAGGGTCCCTAGGCCTAGCCAGTGTTCAGGCCCAATCTGTGGGGCGACCAGGGGGGCAATCAGGAGACCCCTGCTGGCTCCTGCCTTGGCTGGCCTGGGGCCTGTGGGCTGGGGGCAGCTCCTGTGTTGAGTGTCTGCCCCCTGGTGGTCAGTGCACATCATAACAACCAGTCATCCCACTGGTTGTTCTGCCATTTGGATGATTTGCATATTAGGCTTTTATTATATAGGACTAGAGGCCTGGTACACAAAATTCGTGCACTGGGGGTGAGGGTCCCTCAGCCCAGCCTACCCCCTCTCACAATCCAGGAGCCCTCAGGGAATGTCCTACTGATGACTTAAGCCACAGTCTGGCCACGGAGGCTCAGAGCAGGCGCCGTGTGTGTGTGTGTGTGTGTGTGTGTGTGTGTGTGTTTGTCCACAGGGGGCCTACCCCAGCCATGTCAGAGTGTCAGAGCAGGCACCCCGTGTGTGTGTGTGTGTGTGTGTGTGTGTGTCCCCAGCTGCACCGCAGAGGCTCGGAGCAGGCGCCCTGTGTGTGTGTGTGTGTCTGCTGGGGGCCTGCCCCCAGCCTGTCGGAGGTTCGGAACAGGCGCCCCTCTGTGTTGATCTCTCAGGCTCTGGGTCATGCCTGCGTATTGTTCACTCAGGCTCAGAGCACTGGTCATGACCATTACAGAGTCCTGACCTCATTTGCATATTACTTGATAGATAGATAGATAGATAGATAGATAATGGTATGAGCATGTGTTAAACAAAAACCTTCCAAGCCAAAAGTTTTTCTGAAGGGTTTATTGAGCCATTTGCTGCCCAGAAAAAGGACCAGGTCCTGGGGCACGCAGTCTGAACCACCAGCACAGGGGCTGGATCGAAATTAGTGTGCTCACCACCAGGGCTGTTGGGCTTTTGTGTACAGTGAGTTTGGAGAAGAAAGGCAAAAGTTGCTTTGAAAGAATTCACATTGGCTCTGGGTCATGGGGGTGGGAGAAGGTGAAGCAGGGCTACTTCTAGGATAGGTGCACAATCTGTAAGGATAAGTGTTTGCTCTGTTTGGATTAGTTGTGGGCAACAGTCCAGAAAGTTCATGCAGAGGCATCTGGTGGTTGGCCATTCTCCCTAGATCAGTGGTCAGCAAACCGCGGCTCGCGAGCCACATGCGACTCTTTGGCCCCTTGAGTGTGGCTCTTCCACAACATACCATGTGTGGGCACGCACGTACAGTGCCAAGTTGACTTAAAACTTTAAGTAAAGTTTATTAAGTTAATTTTAGGGAATGTTGTGGAGTGAAAGAAGATGTAGTGTTGAGGATTGAGAAAGGTATGTTGAGATGGTTTGGACACATAGAGAGGATGAACGAAAGGAGATAGACGAAACAAGTATACAAGACGAGTGTGGATGGGAGAGTTGGAAGGGGTCGACCTCAGCGAACATACCTCAATCAGATTGAGGACATTTTTAGCAAAGGCCAGCTTAGGAGTACCCTAATTAAGTTAATAACAATGTACCTACCTATATAGTTTAACTTTAAAAAATTTGGCTCTCAAAAGAAATTTCAATCATTTTTACTGTTGATATTTGTCTCTGTTGACTAATGAGTTTGCCGACCACTGCCCTAGATAATCAGGGAAATAGCCTCCTGAAAAGCAGTTCAAAGTTTAAGCACACATTCAGGAACTTAACCAGTCTTTTATATTTTATTTTTTATTGAATTCATTGGGGTGACATGGGTTATTAAAACTATACAGGTTTCAGGTGCGCAATTCTATAGTACATCCCCTGTATACCGTACTGTGTATTCACCACCTAAAGTCAAGTCTCCTTCCAACATCATGTATCCTCCCTTTATCTTCTTCTACCTCCCCTGACCCCCGTTTCCCTCTGATATCAAGATACTGTTGTCTGTATCTATGAGAGTTTTTTGTTTTTTTGTTTTTTGCTTTTTCCCTTCACCTTTTTCACCCAGTCAGCCCTCTGACAGCTGTCAATCTGCTCTCTGTATTTATGAGTCTGTTTCTAGTTTGTTTGTTTATTTTGTTTATTGAAATCAATAAAGAAATTAAAAAAATATATTTGACAAACAGGAAAGAACATACAATGGAGTAAAGACAGTCTATTAAATAAATGGTGTTAGGAAATTTGGACAGAAATATGCAACAAAATGAAACTAGATCACCTTCTTACACCATACATGAGAATAGACTCAAAATGGATTACAGACTTAAATGTAAGAATCAAAACCATAAAAATCCTAGAAGAAAACATAGGCAGTAAAATCTTGGATATTTCTTTTTTAATATATTTTTATTGATTTCAGAGAGGAAGTGAGAGGGAAAGAGAGATAGAAACATCAATGATGAGAGAGAATCATTGATTGCTGCCTCCTGAATGCCCCACACTGGGGATCGATACTGCAACCCAGGCATGTGCTCTGACCAGGAATCAAACCATAACCTCCTGGTTCATAGGTCGAGACGCTCAACTGCTGAGCCATGCCAGCCAGGCTCAGATATTTCTTGTCACAATATTTCTTCTGATATATCTCCTCAGCAAGGGAAACAAAAGAAAAAAATAAACAAATGGGACTACATCAAACTAAAAAGTTTTTGCACAGCAAAGGAAACCATCAACAAAATGAAAAAATAATCTGCTGAATGAGAGAACATATGCACCAATAATTCATCTGATAAGGGGTTAATATCCAAATTTTATTAAGAAAGTATACAACTCAACACTAAAAAAAAAAAACAATCCAATTAAAAAATGGGCAAAGGACCTAAATAGACACTTCTCCAAAGAGGACATACAGATGTCCAATTGGCATATGAAAAGAAGCTCAAAGTCACTAATCATCAGAGAGATGCAAACTAAAACCACATGAGACATCACCTCACACCTGTCAGAATGTCTACCATCAATAAATCAACAAACAGCAAATGCTGGTGAGAATGTGGAGAAAAAGGAACCCTGGTGCACTGCTGGTGGGAATGCAGATGGGAGCAGCCACTGTGGAAAGCAGTATGGAGTAACCTCAAAAAATTAAAATCTAACTGCCTTATGACCCAGAGTTTCCACGTCTGGGGATGTATTCAAAGAAACCCAAAACGCTGATTCGAAAAAATATATGCTCCCCTATGTTCCTAAGGAGTCTTTTGTTGGCTTCAGCCTGGAGCTATTAACTTATTAACCCCCATAGTCTCTTCCTTACACTCTCTGGATGGCTGTAATTTAATTTAGGATGTCTCCAAATGTTTTCCTTATCACTTAAATATCAGTATCAAACTTCTTAAAGTTACAAAACATTAAGAGCTGAAAGGGACCAAAAAGCCCATCAAAAATGTGTAGTAAATGAGATGTCAATATAAAGTGTAAACCTCTGAAGAACAATAACTTCTTTGCCATGTTAATTACATTCAACACTATCCTCTTATTAACTTCCACAGTCGCCTCTATTGACTCATTTTTCTTAACGTAAGTAACCCCTGTCCTAATCCTTTCACATCAGCGCTTCTAGGATTTCTCTTCTTAGAATGCGGCCCATGTGTGTGCTCTCCCTGTTTTGGGACTTGAATGGGTCACAGTTGCTGTCACAGCCAATCATCCCATGTATTGGCCGACCAAACAGTTGCTAGTAGAGTTAGTCTTTGGTGTTCTCTGTCTGCCCCCTTAGTGGTGGGAAACTAAAGCAATATGAGACTTTGTTTACATTACTGTGTTTTCTCCATTCTGAAACAGTACATTTCTTTTCTGTTATGTACTATGCCTTCAGTTGGTTTTACTCTCTTCTGCCTATATCTTAAATGTCTTCGGGGCTTAATGCATTTAAACTCTGAGGTATATGTTGACTTACAATGTAATTAGTTGTTTATTAACCTCATCTAATTTTGTGGGAGGTTTTATGCAATTTAGTTGATATTTTATTCTTCCCCTCAAACATTATTTTTAAGAGGATGTAAATCTTCTGGGCAAATTTAAATTGATTAAAGTAATTTACATTTTAATAATTAAAGAGTACTATCTCAAAATGCATTTAAGACTTTGTCCTAGTCTCTAAAACATAATCTTCAGAGGAATTTGATTAAAGATAACCTATTTCCTATATATTACATATCATCTCTAGTTAGAGAATCAATCTCTGTTTTTGGCTGAAAGGCACTGAGACAAAAAAAAACACATTAAAAAATATCTAAAAAAAAATTTTAAGTTGGTACTTTATGCTCACTAGAAAAGTGCCTTTTTAAAAATCTCTTTCAGTATAAACTACCATAAAAACACCAAGCTGAGCAATAGCGATCAATTTCATGTCATTATTACAATATTGTGAAATATTATTGTTGTATATTATTTTTTGTAAGGATAAAAAAAAATTAAAATCAATCAATTGGCCAAAATGACCCATACGAGTGGCAGAACTAGAGTTTCTAATATAAAGGCAGTCATTAATCTGTCCATTATGTCAATACAACCTACAAAAGTCTACCCCAGAGAGTCTCCCATAATGATAAATTATTTTCAAATATTTGTCTGAATGGTACTTCATAATACATGATTCAACAAACAATATAATATAGGTTATAACTCATTATCATTGTGTTTTTGAGTTGCAAATCCTATATAATAAAGAGGTAGTATGCAAATTGACCATCACACCCTTGCACAAGATGGCCACCCCCATGTGGTCACAAGATGGTTGTCACAAGATGGCTGGGAGGGGAGGGCAGTTGTGGGCAATCAGGACAGCAGGGGAGGGCAGTTAGGGGTGACCAGGCCAGCAGGGAGGGCAGTTGGGGGCGACCAGGCTGGCAGGGGAGTGGTTAGGGGGTGATCAGGCTGGCAGGCAGGTGAGCAGTTGGGAGCCAGCAGTCCCAGATTGTGAGAGGGATGTCCGACTGCCGGTTTAGGCCTGATCCCACAAATTTCATGCACCAGGCCTCTAGTTCAATTATAAAGTCCCTTTGTTTGTGCCCAGCACAACTTGACTCTCTTGAGTCACTTATTCAATGTCTTTATTCCTCCCCCATTTTGAATCTTTAGAGTCTCTAAATGTTCAAATATTTTTCACAATTTCATATTCCTATCTGCATAATTTTGTACCCCCTTTGCAGGATGAACCTTCAAAGACTGTCTCTGTTTCTGGTAGTTCTCATCCCCATGCAATTATATCCTTCCACAGATCATTTTCACAGAGCACGATGCTATTCTATGCCTTCTTAGTCTGGCAGTGAGCTTGAGCAGGAGAGATGACACTCATTTAAAAAATATATAAATTGTGTATATGTACATTTTACTAGGGATCGGGTCTTTAGATTTTAACAATTCCCTAGAGGAAAAGTAACTTCTTCATTATTAAACAAAATGCTTAATTTCAATTAAACTGCAATCCAGGTTTTATCACGTATTCACATTGGGAGCTGAAGATAAAGGTTTCTCAACAAATATGTAAAGAGGGAAGAGGAAGAAATATAAAAGGTAAAAGAAGGCAGGGGAGAGGACTAACATTTTCACTTCTTCAAAAATATTTCTTCAGCACCTACTGTGTGGGATAGATAGCATGTATTACCTCGTAAAACACTTAAGATTAAAAATTATATTCAAAAACATATCTAACTCAATAGTAATTAATAATTAATTGAATGTTTACTAATAAATAGATCCTTTTAGTGTGATTTTATTAGTTAATTTAAAAATTGATACAAGGTCAAAAAAAATCTTAGCAAACAAGGATTAAAGTTTGTAAAAGATGATAGTTAAACATGAGCTCCCTGAAACTGGATTCTGGCAAACAATTCTCAGAGGTAGAAGGTGCAGCTGTGGATTTATGCCTGAAATCACTCTATCAGCTAATTTTAGACTGCACTTATCAGTAATGATGGTATCTCATTGTTCTCATTTTTTAATTCTATATTATTCATGATTCCTGCTGTGACAGTTAAATTGTTCTCAAATTTACCATAGTCAAAAAAGTTTAAAATTACACATGTGTATAATTTTGTTTCTAGAACTTTGGAAAATTGATGATGGTGATGATGGAAAGCTTACTCCTGACTTTTGACAAGTTTAGATTGGACCGCTGCCAAAAAAGATTTTCGAAGTGCATAATACCAGTATTTTTATAGACTCAAGGAGATGACTTTAACATATGTCATAAAGTCCTCCATACAGTGGACATAAAATAGATTGTTATTGTGCATTATTAACGGTACTATTACTATTTTTATTTATTACTATTTTGAGGTTGTGTTTTAATGAACATGGGAAAATAGTAACCTACAAGACTAAAATGTCCCATCTTGTTATGCTTCATCTGGGGAGTTTAGGACTAGCTTTACTTGACTTTGTAAATGCTTAGTTAATTGCTTGTTTTGCCCATTGGACTGCACACTACTTGAGGGGTAATATCTATGTTAAGTCTTGCATTCTCAGCATCCCAGTTCAGCATCCCATCGCAGGTACCTGCGAAACATTTGTTGAGGGAGTGGATGCTTCTGTATATTTTTTCTATAGGTAAATCTGTGATTAAATTCATCTTTAGCCCTAACCGGTTTGGCTCAGTGGATAGAGCGTTGGCCTGCAGACTGAAAGGTCCCAGGTTTGATTCTGGTCAAGGGCATGTACCTTGGTTGCGGGCTTATCCCCAGTAGGGGGTGTGCAGGAGACAGCTGATTGATGTTTCTCTCTCATCGATGTTTCTAACTCTCTATCCCTCTCCCTTCCTCTCTGTAAAAAAAAAATTAATAAAATATATTTTTAAAAATTCATCTTTAAATCTCTAGGAAAATTGACAAAGATAATTTTACATGAAGAAAAAGTACTTTGTAGAAAAATTTTCTATTGTGTGATTAAACTTCAGATAATATATCTTCTCTCCCACACCAGGATATTTCTTTTTTTGAAGGCATACATTTTTTTCTGTTTTTTTCACTGTTCTATCCTTAGTACCTAGATATGCTTAGTGCCTCAATATTTGTTAAATACATTAATGGGTGAATTTCAAGAGGATCATTGTCTGGCTCTATTAGGCATGGCATCATATGCAGATAATACCTATAAAATTCATTATTTCAAATTTATTGAAAACATGACAGGCACTTGGCTAAATAATGGGGATGCATTTTTTTCTCATCCAAAATTTTATTCCTATTTTTGCGGGTCAAGAGACTTAATAATTGTGTTATCACAGTTGGTCAAGTTGTGCTTAAAATTTTCTAAATCAGGAGATTTAGGTGATTTCTCAAGAGGGGTATCATAAAATGAAAAACGTACATAGGAAAGGTCTTTTTGACATAGTATCTGCTTGCTTTTTTTTCAGTTTTTAATTTTTTGAGATCACGTATAAATTTTCATTTCTAAATCTTTATTAGAATATAAAATAATCCCTGGTATTGATGCTCACAAAGAATTTATTTAATATATGCTATGTATCAGGCATACCATTCAGGTCTTTTTCTCACTAAGGGAATCCTCAAAATACCTGTTTTTACAGAACATTAAGTTAATCTCAAAAAGGTTAAGTAACTTGCCCAAATTCACAAAGCAAGTAGGAAATAAAGACAGGATTGTAGTTGAAGCCCAAATGATTATTTTCTTTTCTTTCCCCCATGGTATCACTCAGTAAATATCGACTTACTTTATTTGGATTTATTTAACTTGTGAGTAATCAGAAATAATTAATATCTAAGATCTATATTTATTGTGCAAAAGACATACAAAATATTTCTTATTTAATTTTCTCAATGATCCTGACAAATATAGAGTATTTTTTTTTCACATAATAAAAAGAGACTTGCCTGACTAGCGTGGCTCAGTGGTTGAGTGTCGACCTATAAACCAGGAAATCATGGTTTGTTTCCCGGTCAGGGCATATGCCCAGATAGTGGGCTAGATCCCCTGTGTGAGGTGTGTAGGAGGCAGCCGATTAATAATTATTTCTCATCATTGATGTTTCTCTCTCTCTCTCTCTCTCCCTCTCTGAAATCAATTAAAATATATTTTTTAAAAAGAAAGAGAAAAAGAAAAGAGACTCAAAGTAAATTAGCCTATTTGACAAAGGGATAGAGGCTAGACTCCAATATTAGGTGTTTGACTTAAAATCCATTCTCTTTCTACATTAGTCTAGTTTTGACACAATAATTCAGATGTGAGAAAAAAAAAGTGGTTAGAATATAATAATGGAGTCGCAAAGAAAGGGAATAAAGGAAGGATGATGGCTTATCATGTAAATTTTCTAAGAATGTTTTAGCATGACTCAAACTAGGGTAAGGCTCAATACATCAGAAAAACTTCCCAAAAGTCTAAAATACAATTTTAATTCAAAAAAATCTACTTGCTAATTATTGTTCTAATCCCACTTTCCTGATTTCATTACAGCCTACCATGAACTGCAAAGCTTGTTGAGACACCTGCTTTAAATTCCTTAGTGGATAGCACTGCCTTATTTTCATTCTCAATATTTTATACTAGAGGCCCAGTGCATGACAATTGTGCACTGGAGGGGGGAGGGGGCATTCCTCAGCCCAGTCTGCGCCCTCTCACAGTCCAGGACCCTGTGGGGAGCGAGCCTAAGCCGGCAGTCGAACATGCCCGATGGGTCCTTAGCGCTGCCGGGGAGGCGGCAGAGGCTTCTGCCACCGCCACTGTGCTCACCAGCTGTGAGCCCGGCTTCTGGCTGAGCGGCGCCTCCTTGTGGGAGCGCACTGACCACCAGGGGGCAGCTCCTGCATTGAGCATCTGCCCCCTGTAGGTCGCTCACTGCATTGAGTGGTGCCCCCTGTGGGAGCGACTGGTCATTCCACTGTTCGGTTGATTTGCATATTAGGGTTTTATCATATAAAATAATCCTATAAAAATAGCATACATATTACATTACAGGCTTGTAGAAAGCAGCAAAATCTACTATATAACAATTTATTTCAGATATGCTTTAGGCATATTTCTGAAGTAGAAAGTCTTGTCCTTTAATTTGATATCTCTCTCATTCTAAATTTAAACTTACTCTCAAGTTCACAAGAAACATGCCTAAGTGGTCTATTAAGCCAATAATAATTTACCTTGTAGTAATATAAATCATGTACCTCTGGAGAAACAGAAGTAAGTAAAACATAGTTGTTGCCCATAGGAAACTGATAGTAGCTTAGACAGTCAGGTAGACAGACTTGACATAAGAAGGTGAGATCTTATAGAAGTACTTAAAAGGCACGATGGAAAAGAAGGAGAGAGGAGCCAGTTGCTTCTTATTCTTGTAATCTTTATTCTTAAAACTGAATTGGCTTTTGACTCATTGTTTATTAACTCTTCAAAGTTATATCAATTTTGCACATACATTTGATAATGTCTTCCCTAGATAAATTATATTAGAGGTTTCCCATCATATAAATTTGAAACTTTCACAAGATAGAAAATCCTAGATAGCCCTAGCTGGTTTGTTTCAGTGGATAGAGCGTTGGCCCGCAGACTGAAGGATCCCGGGTTCGATTACCAGTAAAGGGCACGTACCTTGGTTGCAGGTTCCCGGACCTGGTCTGGGTGCATGCAGGAGGCAACCAATTGATGTGTCTCTCACATTGATGTTTTTCTGTCTCTCTCTCTCCCTTCTACTCTTTCTAAAAATCAATGGGAAAATATTCTGGGGTGAGAATTTATAAAAAGAAAAAAAGGAAGCAAAGAAAAAGAAAATCCTATATAAATACTAGTCCCTGACTGCCTCTTATTTTGCATTATTATTTAAAATATATACCATCATGTTAACCATATTACAAAAATGTACAGTTCAACAATGTCACATACCTGCGTCTCTTCACACGGCATTTTTCTTCTATTTGAAATGCTATTTCTCTTTTTTTCTATATAACTCAAAATTAAGTTTTCTTGTAACTCTTTTAGTTAATATACATCTAATTTTAGCTCAAGAATTCACATTTTCCAGAAATGCTTCCTGATCCTAGAATGTGATTTCAGTGCACATATCCTGTGCTCACTCACAGTATATGAGGCTAACACTGAATTGTTGAATTAGTTTTCTATGCTTCATAATAAATTACCACAACTTAGTACTTTAAAACAACATGCATTTATCTAACAGTTTCTGTGGGTCAGGATCAGAGCACAGCTAAGCTGGGTGCCTATGTAAAGATAAATCAAGGTTTCATCAGGAGACTCAATGGAAAAAGATCTAAGAATCCTCAGTTGATTGCTCTAATTCATTTCCTTGTGGTTGTATAACTCATGCTGCTTGCTTCTTCAGAGACAGCAAAGGGAACAAGGTTCTAGAGCAAGTTTACTAGCCAGAAGGAGTCTTATATAACACTACAGGCCCGGTGCATGAAATTCATGCACTTGAGGGGGGGGGGGGAGTTCCCTCAGCCCAGATTGCGAGAGGGCACAGGCCAGGCTGAGGGACCCCACCAGTGCATGATCAGGGCCAGGGAGGGATGCAGGAGGTTGGCCAGTCAGGGAGGGGCCGCGGGAGGGCCCCAGGGCATATCTGGCCCATCTCTTTCAGTCCCAATCGGCCGGACCCTAGCAGCAAGCTAACCTACCGGTCAGAGCATCTGCCCCCTGGTGGACAGTGCACATCATAGCGACTGGTTGACCAGTCAACTGTCTGCCCCTTGGTCAAAGCAAGCGGTTGAGAGGCCTTAGCATATCATTAGCATATTACACTTTGATTGGTTGAACGGACAACCGGACACTTAGCATATTAGGCTTTTATTATATGATGTAATCACATGTGTCACATCCTGTCACCCTTATTATATTTTGCTAGTTAAAAGAAATCCACAGGCCCTGCCCACACTCAAGGAGAGCATATTATACAAGGGTGTGCACACCAATGTGGGTATCATGGGAGCCACTTTAAAGTTTGTCTGCTATAATTGTCATCACTGATTTATAAGCCTGTTGCCTCTGCTTGACCACAAGCGACTTAATGTCAAGGAGCATGTCTTTGTATGCCCAGTAACTAGCACTCTATGTTTGGTATATGACACTTAAAATTTGATTCACTGACTGAAGGTTCGCTTCTGACATACATTATCTTATGACACTTTAATCAAGGAAACATGAGAAATTCATTACATAGATTTTTCCTAAAGCTATAGCATTTGTGTTATAATGGTTATAGCCATTTGTAAAAATGATCTGCAATAAAATTTGTGTATTTACTAGGAAACTAAGCAAACTTAAGTAATCTGAGCCAATGCATGAACAGAAAGTCTCTGCCATATAAAGTTATAGTCAATCTATTTACATATATTTTAGAAAATGCATTTTGTAATATCTTAATTTTGAATATTTCTTGCTATCGAAAACAAAAATATTGTGACTATACAAAGTAAAAGGCAATTTATTTTCCATAAAAATACTTAAAACTGTAGCATCTAAAACCTAATGAATATAACATTATGATAACAGATAGCGAAGTGATATGGATAATATTAACCCTTTGCCCTCATTTCTTGATTACCACTATGATAATGTTGTTATGTCTAAGATTTTTAGAAATGCATTATTAGTGTGATACATGAATTAAGATAGCAGCAGTACTGTGCATTCTTGTTAACTATTTAAAAAGAAAAAGAGATGCTGTGTATTCATTACCAGAGAATAGGTACCTGCATAATATTTAGTTGCCATAGCAATTTAGGTAATTAATAGGCTTGGTTTGTATTACCCACCTGCTAAAGGAGATTCATGTACAGAAATGTAAATTGTGCTCTGAGGCTGTCTTGTACGCTCCTGAGGGGGGAGAACATTATTTTACAGAATCCCTCTCTGATAAATTAGCTAATTAAAAGTTGTGTTGATGGATTTTAAATGCTTACATATACACTTCAGGCAAAAGTGGTACCTTTTATAAGAACAGAGAGCCTACATTCTGAATTTGCATTTACAGTATAATAAAGAGGTTCAGGTTTAAAATGTAGTTACATTAAATAACATCAGTAGAGTATTGCGGTTGACACAAGAAATTAATTTCCTTGATTTGTCATTGACATTTGCACAATGGTAGCTGTGAGGTCAGCTGATGTCACTCAACTTCCAGGCAGCAGAACTGAATGTACTTTGGGTTCTAGGGGTTTCATTTATAGCTGATGGGACCACCTGACAAAAATTTTCATAGAGATGAAAGCCTCAAATACTTCATAATAATTTTGCTATATTATGAAGTGACTACACTTCATAATAATTTTGCTATATAAAAAGACCTACTTTTTACATTTATTTATTTGTTTATTCACTTATTTATTTTGCTTTTTAAGACTTCATTTCAACATAACTATGCTTATAGAAATAAGCACTCATATTGGCTAATAGAATGCAATTTAAGTTTAACTTATTTTACATGATTTGGACCAAAAACTTGGTACATAGTTTAAACATTAACAAAAGAAAATATTTGCCAATATATTTTATTTTTTCATCTATTACAAATGTATATAAAAGATCCTCCAAATGCTGCTACAGTAGGCAGCAAAAACCTTGAGAAATTAATCTTTGGCTTGTCTCTGAAAAATAACACATGTTGCACTGCAAAAGTTTATAAAAAATTGGTACAACAAAGAAGTGTTGCAATGTTTCAATGCCAGTTTACAAAGTTCAATAACTAACTGATGGATGCTGAAAAGGGGGGAGAGCCTATGTATATTATAAATAAAAAATCAGTTTTAGTATAAATAGCCCATTCATTTTTATTAATGAATATTTATGGAATTATGTCCAGTGTTAGGCAGTAGATACTTAGTATTTTCTACATACCAGGCACAAAATTAAATGCTTTAATGTTATATTACTTTTCACAATCTTTAATAATAAAAGCATAATATGCTAATTAGACCAACGTCCTTCTGAACGAAGCCAGGGCTGCAAGGAAAGCCCGGGTCCCGGGTGCCTTGCTGGTGGCCAGTGGGAAACCCGGGTCCTGGTGCCAGAGGGAAACCAGTGCCAGCAGCCGGGGGAAGGAAGGCCTACTCTTGCACGAATTTCATGCATCGGGCCTCTAGTAATCTTATAAGGTACACTGCCATTATCGTGCCCACTTGGCAGATAAGAAAATCTAGGCTTCGGAAGGTTAAATGATTTGTTCAGGGTACTACACTGCCTAATTAATGGAACCAGAATTTCAACTGTAGTCCTCTGGCTACAGAGCACGTCTCTAAATATTATGCAGAAATACCTTGCCACAACTAGCATATCATGGCAGCAAGAATTTTAGTTTCATTGCTTCAGGCCCTTTGGAGGCACCTTATCTAACTTTCAGTTTTGGCTTCCTGCAATTTGTTTCTTCAGTTGTCCAATGCTTCCTAATTCTCTTTTCCTGATTTGAAAAACTAAAAAAAATTAATCAATAAATGTACTCTAAGACCTTTGGAATGAAAAGCACAGGTATCCCTATTTATTTATTTATTTATTTATTTATTTATTATAAAATATGTTTTTATTGATATCAGAGAGGAAAGGAGAGGGAGAGAGAGATAGAAACATCAATGATGAGAGAAAATCACTGATCAGCTGCCTCCTGCACGCCCCACACTGGGGATCAAGCCTGCCACCCGGGCATGTGCCCTTAACCAGAATCAAACCTGGGACCCTTCAGTCTGCAGGCCACTGCTCTATCCACTGAGCCAAACCAGCTAAGGCCAGGTAGCCCTAATTAGATTTCAATTCAGACTAGAGAAGTTAGAAATGTCTGAGTGTATCACTGTGCAGTACTCTAATAGACAACTACACAGGCAATGAAAAGATGAGACAGAGTAGGGGAAAATGTAAATAATTACTTTTATTCAGTTTACATTTATTTTGTTTCAAGTCTTTAGTGCCTAACCTAAAGGATATTCCAGACATCTTGAGAAAACTGGTGGGAAAGTATTGGGAGGTGTAAATGGTGTCTTGTCCCTTAAAATTCAGTATGAGGTAGATAATGCATTAATAAGCAAATCTGGCCCTGCTGACGAGGTATAATATTGAGGGAATAGAAGGATGGTATGGATGGCAGCAATAACCAGTATTCATGGTTAGCCATGTGTCAGTAGTTGCAAACTCATGATTTACTATGTTAATGGTTAAAAATATTAAAATGTTCTCCAATGTGTCCAAAAAGAATTATTCTGCTCTGTGTCCACAGCAAACTAAAAAAAAAAAAAAAGCAAAATAATAACAGCATCAACTTACTGAACACTTACTGAACTTAGTCATATTGAGAGCTAATTGTGCATTGTTGATTGAGTGCTCATCATTCCATTATGAGGTACTTTTTATTACAAATTTACAGATTGAGTTTGGTGAATGCTGTGGCATTTTTGCTTACCAGACTACCATCCTCCAATTTCCCAGATTGGCAGCAGCCATTGGGGCAGAAACCTGCATTTATGATGTGGGCCAATGAGTTAACATATCTCTGGTTCTCAATAATTATGGATCCTTGTGACTGTAGCACCTAAAACCAATGAATATAATATTATGATTATAGATAGTAAAGTGTTATCAATAATATTTGCCCTTTGCCCTTATTTCTTGGTTACCAGTTTCAGGAATCAATGAAGAATTGGCTCAGAAGCTTGGTTTTATGTTCCCCCCCATCCCTTGCCTCAGAACTCTCTCAGGGTTGGAGTGACCTTTTGGGCAACATTTTTCAAAGGTATTTAATATCAGATACTTGCGGCAATGGATAGAGAACAGATAGGGCAGACAGACCTGGGAAGAATGAGGCTGGGGAAGAAGATACATGGGCGAATTAGAACTTTGAAGGGCTTCCGTATCCACCAGGGAACTAGAGGGCCACATGCATGTCTATGGATGGATACATGCCCAGAAAAAACCTGAGAGAACTCTATGCTTGTACCTCTGGCTACACTGGACAGGCAGAGGAAAAGGCTAAGGCAGAGTTATAGGCATCTTGGCTAATCGTTGAAGGAATGCCATAGCTCAAAAGCAATCTACAAAGAAAAAGAGAATATATTTTCTTTGTTTTCTTTTTCTTTCTTTGCTCCAGAGGTTTCAGGAAATCTCTGTCAGGTCATTGGCTGAGTGCTAAGCTAATAGAATGGAGACTTTAGTGGCCACATACGAAAAGAAATATAGTCTTTGCAAAAATAATTTGGAAAAGCTACTTAACAAATGGGTGACTACAGACAACCAAAGAGTAACAGTGCAAAACTAGTGAGAGTGGGGAAAGGAGGATCTGATTTTTAGCATTATCACATTATAAAACTCAAATTTTCCCAGTTTTAACCAAAAAACAAAAATCTGAGACTAGGAAAGTAGAGCCTATTAACAACAAATAAAAACAACAACAACACACAAGACAGACAAAAGAAGGAAGGAAGGATGGAAGGAATGAAGAAAGGAAGGAATCATCCTTGAAGAAACCCAGACATTGCAGTTAACAAAGATTTTAATCAATTCTTAATTACGTTTAAAGGGTTAAAGGAAACCACTGAAAAAAAGAATCAAAGCAACACAGGAGAATAATTACAGAGCACACTAATTTATATAACAAATAGAGAATATCAATAAAGAAATAGAAATTATTTTAAAAGAACCAAATAAATATTCTGGGCTGAGAAGTACAAAGCTGAAGTTAAAATTCTATTTCAGGAGTTCAACAGCAGACTTGATTATGCAAAGGAAAGAATTAGCAGCCCTGGCAAGTGTGGATTAGTTGGTTGAATGTTGTCCCATGCACCGAAAGGTCACTGGTTCAATTCCCAGTCAGGATATGTATTTTTCTCTCTCACAATGATGTTTCTCTCTCTCCCTCTCCCTTCCTCCTCTGAAATCAATACAAATATATATTTTTTAAAAAGAAAAAGAATTAGTAGACTTAAATATAGGTCAACTAAAAGTATCCAGTCTGAGGAATAGAAAGATGAAAGAATAGGGAGAGAGAAAGAGAGAGAGAGAGAGAATATTTTAAGAAATAATGTTCAAAGATTTCCCGAATTTTATGAAATAATGAATCTACCTATCAAAAAAGTCAGAAACTCTATGTATGCTGAACATAAAAAGATTTACCCTGAGACACATTATAGTCACACTTTCAAAAGACAGAAAGAGAATCTTCAAAGCATCAAGAGAGAAGCAAGGGCTATTTAATAAAATTAATAGTCAATTCTCAGTAGAGACCATGGAGAGCAGAAGCCAGTGGTTGACATATTTAAAGAGCTAAAAAGCAAAAACTGTTAACTAAGAATTATATGTTCAACAAAATTCGTTTTCAAAAATGCAGATAAATTAAGACATTCCAGATAGGAAAAATTCAGAGTATTTGTTGCTATTATACCTGCTCTACAAGAAATGATAAAGCTAGTCCTTCAAGATAAAATAAAAGAACACTAGAGAGTAACTCAAACCCACATAAAGAAATAAAGAATAACAGTATGGTGATTGGTAGGAGAGGGGGAAGTGGAGAGTGTAGGTGGGTAAATGATGTTGGATGGAGACTTGACTTGGGGTGGTGAACATACAATACAGTATACAGATAATGTGTTGTAGAATTGTGCACCTGAAACCTGTATAATTTTGTTAATCAATATCACTAAAAAGAAATTCAATAAAAAGAAATATTCAATAAAAAGGAAAAAAAAGAATAGCAGCAAAGGTAACCATATAGTTAAATTAAAAAGCCAGTATTATATTTTTGGTTTTTTAACTCCTTTTTTCTATATGATTTAAAAGACAAATGCATAAAACAATAATTATACATCCACGTTAATGGGCACATGGTGTACAAAGATGTAATTTGTGATAGTAAGGGAGGAAACAGCGTTGCATATGGGCAGAAATTTGTATGCTAATTGAGTTAAGTTTCTATTAATTAAAACTAGCTTTTTATAAATTTAGGATGTTAATTGTAATACTCGTGGTAATCCCTGAGAAAAATAACTAAAAATATAAAGAGAAAAGAAAATGAGAAGGAAATCAAAATGGTACACTATAAAACGTCTGTTAAATACACAAAAAGCATTAATGGGAGAACTGATGAACAAAAATATAAGGCATAAAGGAAACAGCAGAAGCAAATAAAAACAAATGGCAAAAGTAAGTCCTCTCATATCAGTAATCACTATAAATATGATTTGGTTAAATTCATCATTTAATGGATTCAAAGGCAGGGAAAGCAGATTTTTTTTAATGATCCAACTATATACTGTCTACAAGAGATGCACATAAAATCCAAATATACTAGTAAATTGAAATTGAAAATCAAAAGAGATACTTCATGCCCATAGTAACCAAAAGAGGATTGGCTGGCCATACTAATATCAGACAAATTACTTTAAATAAAAATATTGTTATAAGAGGCAAAGAAGACATTGCATATACGTATATTAAATTATCAATCCATCAAGAATCTATAGCAAACTCAAAAATAAATTAGATTACATTAAAATTAAGTACTTTTGTGCATCAAAGAACACTATCAAGAAAGTTAAAGACAATCCACATAATATGAGAAATATAATCAAATCATATATCTGATAATGATCTAATATTGGAATAGATGAAGAACTCTTACAACTCAACAACAAAGAACCAACAGCCCAGTTAAAATATAAGCAAAGGACTTCAATGACTTTAGATATTTTCTCCAAAGAAAATATATAAATTGTCAACAAGCAGATGAAAAGATGATCAACATCATTAGCTAGTAGCTAAATGCAAATAAAAACCACCATGAGAGAATATTTTACATGCACTAAGAATAACTACCAAAAACATGGAAAATATCATGTATTCGTGAGGATACGGACAAACTGGAATCTTTCTACACTTGCTGATAGAAATGTAAAATGATGCTACCACTGTGGAAAACAGTTTGGCCATTCCTCAATAAGTTAAACACAAAATTACCATGTGTTTCAGCAATTCCACTCCTGGATACATACCCAAAAGAATTGAAAACAGATGTTCAAACAAAAACGTGCACATGAGTGTTCATAGCAGCACTATAGCCAAATCAAGAAAATCAAGTAAATGAACCAAGTGTCCATAAATTGATGAATGCATAAACAAAACATGGTACATCCGTAGACTAGAATATCATTCAGCCATAAAAAGGAATGGAATATTTTTAAGTACTAAAACATGAATGGACCTTGAAAACATTAGGCCAAATGAAAGAAACCAGACATAAAAATCCCCATGTTGTATGATTCTATTCATATGAATATCCAGAATAGGCAAATCCACAGAGACAGAAAGCAGATTAATGGTTGCCAGGGACTGGAGTAGGGGAAAAGGAGAAGACTGCTTAAAGTGTATGGAGTTTCCGTTTGGAATGATGAAAATATTCTGAAACTGGGTAGTGGTGATGGTTGTACAACACTGTAAATGTACTAAACGTTGCTAAAAGTAAACTTGGGTTATGAATATTTTACCACAAAATATTTAAAGCAAGTTAGAAGAAAAAATAAAAATAATTTGGTAGTTTCTTAGGGGAATGGAGCATAGAGATATCATTGACTCAAAGTAAGAATAACAAAATGAGCCCAAATAGTTATTAGCTGGCACCATCTACTTACAGAAAATGTTATGGGGACTAAGTAAAACAAAGGTCCATTCATGTTTTAGTACTTACCAGGGTAGAACTTGACCCATAGTTTATCTTCTATACATATTGATTTACTCTAAACTTATTTAGTTAAAGATATCTATTTTGTTATTATTTTTTGGTCATTTTTGTATAATTATCAAGTTATTTCATAAAACATGTTAATTACATGTGCTGATTCTGGAGTGACTCCTATTGCCCAAGTTTAAATCTGGGCTTCCTTTATTCTGTGATCTTTAGAAAATTTGCTTTATCTCACTCTGCCTGTTTGCCCTATTTATAAAATTAACATAATAATTTTATAAATGATTTATGAGTAATGAGCAGCAGGGTAGAAAAAACAGATAACAAATTTTAACACAAGTCTAGGCTCTTAAATCATCATTCAAGTATTGATAATAATAGAAATATATTTCTATTGTCACATTTTACTCCTGATTTGTGATAAACAAAGAGAAAGTAATTCAAACTTTGAATGGGAAGATATATTAGTTATTTTAATTAAATTATTTATATCCTTCCTGCCTCATTCCAAATAAGAAAATGTCCTTCCTATCTGGTTCCCATACTTTCTATTTTGTTTCCTGACACTTGTATCATCCCCCCTTTTTTCACTGCTTTAGCTTTATAATCTAGTGACATAGGCTGTCCATCTTTTTATTCCCCTTGTTTTTCAGGGCATTATCCATCATTATTCCTTCTCAAGGGCATGCGCCAGTGATCAGGCATTAACTCCATCTTGCCTGGCACAGGTTTATAAATTACTGCTTGTTTAGGAGAAAGCATAAGACATGAACTAGTAGATCTTTTAGTCCTGGTATTCTATGGTTTTATTGAAATATGGTGAATAAAATAGCTTTTGCTAAGTTCAAAATTAGAGAGAGAGAGATAGAGAGAGAGAGAGAGAAACGTAGATGTGAGAGCAAAACATTACTCCACTGCCTCCTACACACCCCCTACTGGGTTTCAAACCCACAACTGGGCATGTGCCCTAACCAGGAATCAAACTATTTGGTATACAGGATGACTCCCAACCAACTGAGCCATACTGGCCAGGGCTGCACTTCTTTAAAAAAAAAAAAAGCATAAATGCAATGCCATCATCTAACCTAAAATTAATAATAATTATATAATAACCAGTTTTGTTCAAACCTCCAAATATCTCAGAATGTATTTTCTTAATTGTGTTTGTTTGACTCAGGATCCAAATAAGGTTCACACATTGAAATTAGCTGATTTGTCTTACAAGTGTTAAAATCTTTAGGCTTCCTCTCCATTTATTTAATTTCTTGAATTTATTTGTTGATACAAAGATATAAAGCACAATGTGGTAAGTAAGCTGTAAGAGTACAGGGGTTTTGTGTGTGTGTGCGTTTCATTCTTGAATCCCCATTTTAGAAGATCTCTGGAATATAGTAAACACTCAATAAACATTTGTTGAATGATGTTGAGATATACAAGCCTAAACATTGTTTGTAGGGGTATAAATTGTTCATATACTAGTATTAACATTCAGTTTTTGTTTTCATTTTTTAAATTTACATTATTTATTGTTTAAGGTATTACATGAGTCTCCCCCCTCCCTCCCCCCATTGACCTTCCCCGGCCACTCCCACGTCCCAGCACATGCCCTCACCCCTCTGTCTTTGTCCATTGGTTATGCTCATATGCATGCATACAAGTCCTCTGGCTGATCTCTTTCCCCTTCTTCCCCCACCTTCCATCATAGGTTGGACACTCTGTTCGATGCTTCTATGTCTCTGGTTCTGTTTTTGTACATACAACTTTTAAAAAAGGAAGATAAATAATCCAATCAAAAAAATGGGCAAAGGACCTAAATAGACACTTTTCAAAAGAGGACATACAGAAGGCCAAGAGACATATGAAAACATGCTCAAAGTCAGTCATCATCTGAGAGATGCAAATCAAAATGACACTGAGGTGCCATCTCACACCTGCCAGAATGGCTAGCATCAACACATCAACAAACTACAAGTGCTGGCAAGGATGCAGAGAAAAGGGAACCCTCTTGCACTGCTGGTGAGAATGCAGACTGGTACAGCCACTCTGGAAAACAGTATGGTATGGGGTTTCCTCAAAAAGTTAAAAATGGAACTTCCATTTGATCCATTAATCTCACTTCTAGGAATATATTTTTAAATCATATACATATGATTGTACTTTGTAATTCTACCCATATTAGGACAACTATATGATCCAGTGGTTTCCAGGGAGTTTAGTATTTGTCATTGTAAAAGTATCCTAGTTAATACAAATTTTACAAATATGTGGAGATTAAAAAATATGTTTCATAACAACCATTGTTTAAAGAAGAAGTCAAAAGATAAACCAAATAGTTACCTTGAGACAAAAATAGAAACATACCAATATAATTCTAAGAGAGAAGTTTTTTGTGATAAAAGCCTATTTAAGAATAAGGAAAACATCTCAAATAACTTAAAATTACCCCAAAAAAGGAATTAGAAAAAGAACTAAGCCCATAATTATCAAAAGAAAAGAAATAGCAAAGATCAGAGTAGAAATAAATGAAATAGAGTCTAAAAAGATAATAGAAAAGATTCTTTTTTATGGTTGATTCATATTCCATTGAATATATGCACTACTTTTTCTTTATCTATTCATCTATTGATGGATATTTAGGTTGCATCCATGTTATGGCTATTGTAAATCATGCTGCAATAAACATATGATCTTATATGTACTTTTAATGTTTTGGTTTTCTTCAGATACATATCCAGAAGTGGAGTTGCTGAGTCCTTTTTTATCCCTTGGTATAGCCTTGTTTTAAAGTCTCTATTGTTTAGTATAATTATAGCGACCCCAGATTTTTGTTTTGTTTTGCTTTCATTGAATAAAACACAAATCGTGAAATATCTTTTTCCTTCCCTTCACTTTCAGTCTGTGAGTGTCTTTTGATCTGAAGTGAGTCTCTTGTAGACAGCATATGTAAAGGTCTTGTTTTGTTATCTTTTCAGTTGCTCTATATCTCAATTTGATTTAAAGTGACTGGTGATAGATATGTATTTATTGCCATTTTATTATTCAAAATCTTATTTTTTCTTCTTCTTAAAGAAGACCTTTTAACATTTCTTATAATATTGGTTTGGTGATGATGAACTCCTTTCATTTTTTCTTGTCTGGGAAACTCTTTATATGTCCTTTGATTCTAAATGATAGCTTTGCTGGGTAGAGTCATCTTGGTTTTAGGTTCTTGCTTTTCATCACTTTTAATTTTTCATGCCAATTTGTTCTGGCTCACAAAGTTTTTGTTGAGAAATCATCTGACAGTCTTATAAGAGCTCCATTGTAGTTAACTAACTGCCTTTCCCTTGCTGTTATTATTATTCTCTCTTTGTCTTTAACTTTTGGCATTTTAATTATGATGTGTCTTAGTGTGGGTCTCTTTGGGTTCATCTTGTTTGGGACTATCTTTACTTCCTTGACTTGTATGTCTATTTAATTCACCAGATTAGGGAAGTTTTCCATCATTATTTTTTCAAAGAGGTTTTCAATTGCTTGCTCTCTCTTCTCCTTTTGGCATCCCCATGATGCAAATTTTGGTATGCTTGAAGTTGAACCAGAGGTTTCTTATACTATCTTCTCTCTCTCTCTTTCTCTCTCTCTCTCTCTCTCTCTCTTTTGGGGGGATCTTTTTCTGTTAGTCTCATTGGACATTTTCTGCTTTCTTATGTTCAAAATCACTGACTTGATTCTCTGCTTCATTTACTCTACTGTTTATTCCCTGTAATCTATTCATTTCAGTGAATGTATCCTTTATTTCTGACTGATTCTTCTTTATAGTCTCCATGTCCCATTTTCATGCTGGTGAAGTTCTCACTAAGTTCCTTGATCATACTTATAATCATTGTTTTGAATTCTGTATCTGTTAGTTTGCTTGTCTCCATTTCATTTAGTTCTTTTTCTAGAGATGTATTCTGTTCTTTCATTTGGGACCTGTTTCTTTTTCTTTTCCTTTTAGCTGCTTCCCCATATTTGTTTCTATGTCTTAGGTAGAGCTGCTATGTCTCCCAGATTTTGTAGAGAGAGTGGCCTTATGTAGTAGGTGACCTGTAGGGCCCAGTGACACAGCCTCTCTGGTTACCAGAGATGGTCCCTTCAGGTGTGCTCCCATGTGGGCTGTGTGCAATGTCCTATTGTAGTTGAGTCTTGATTGCTATTGGCATGCCACTCTGATTAACCCCTATGCTGATTGGCTGTGAGGACTGACTTTGACAGCAGCTAAGGACTGCTGTGTGGGGTCTACCCTATGAAATAGGTCTTAGTTCACTGGAGCTTTGGTGTTTTCCAAGTCTACCCCTTGAGTGTTTTATTTGTGGAGGTTGTTGAGTTTTAATCTGGCATAGTCTAAAGCTGTCCACTGGGTACACTGGCTCTGGGGCCTCCGGGAGGTGCAATGTGAGCCACTGCCTATGCCCTGCCTGGGGCCACCTGGCATGAGCTACAGAGGTACTGCAGATGGCTGCTACGTATGCTCTAATGTGTTTTCAAATTATCAGTCATGTAAATTATTGTCTTTCCAATAACAAAACTACATATTAATTACTTGAGCATTTTTGACATTTTTAAGCAGTGGCATAAGAATTTTGGATCATATAGCATCAACAATGAAAAAGTAGTACTACATGGAAGATAGTATAAGGGGGAAAAAGCTCTTGTCAACATTAAAACTTACTATGCTTACTATTTAGAGTTAAGTAAGACTGCTTTTTAGTGTTGTAGGTCTGGCGGTGGTGCAGAGTGGAGGGGATCAATGAGGGGGAAAGGGGTCATCTATAATACTTTCAACAATAAAGGTAAATTTAAAAAAAAGAAAAACTAACTGTGCTTTGTGCTTTTAGTACACCATTTATACTCACTGTGAAATCTATATTAATGCAGGCTAACCCTAAAAATAGTAATAAATACTATGTATAGTGTAACTCTAAGAAAAATATTTTGTTAAAGCCACCCTTTACATTGTCATTATATTCTGTGGGCAATAGGAATAAGAATCTCAAAATTTTTATTTACTTAATGATATGGTTGGTTATGTTTGAGAATTAAACATATCTAAATTAATAGTTAGAAAAAGCAGGCCTTCATGGTGTGACAGGGGGTAGGGTAGGTAAACAGGGGAGGAAACAGCAGTGATGTTGGGGCTCACTTAGAAAAGGAATGAAAAATTTAAAACTATTTTAAAGCATAAGAAGATTTATTATATAGAAAATGGTGGCCAGCTGCTCTCCTCCCCTAATGAGATACATATCAGGAAATTGGCTTAAATGGATTAAGAGGATTTGGGTTCCACATAAGAAGTGTTAGAGTTGAGAGTGGAGGGAGATGAATGGTTCCTAAGGGGAATGTGGTCACCCCTCTCTTAGAGAAAAGTTCTGTATCTCAAAAACCCATGATCCCTCTAAATTTACAAAAATCCTCTTTTAGGGCTTCTTACAGCATACATATGGAAGGTGGTCTACTAAACAAATACTTTCTTGATAAAGGATATGCTGAAACTACCTTCAGGCAAAATAAAAAATTTCCCAAGAGGACGATTAAGCACAAGATTGGGTAATTTAAGGAAGTTCTGGTATCCCTTTCACAATAGATTTTTAAAAACAGAATATTTTTTTCTGTCTGAAATTATTTACTCAACCTTTCTTAGAGAACTGCCAATCACTATGATGAGGACAGTCTTCTCAATAAATTTTATGTAGAAATTTTTACCATCATCTACATAGAAGTAACCAAAATTTAATGACTTGTCAATATTCAATTAACAGTTAACTCAAACTCCAGGAATTCAGGAATTCAGGTCTAAAACCACACTGTGAATCAAACTGAAGTCTTAGTCTTGGTTATAATCACAGGGTCATTTATCCATCAACACAGAGTAAATAATCAGTTGGCATATATCAAAGAATCTGAATTCACAAATAATTCAGTCAATTATCTCAGAAGTCAGTAGACAGCTATCCTGATCTCTGAGATATTAAACAAGCATTCATGTTTTCATTTATTTAACATATATTTATGGAACATCTATTATGCATCTATTGTACGAGTCCCTCTTCTAAGTGCTGAGAACATAGCAGAGACCACATTATGTTCTTGCCTTCATATAGTTTATACTCCAGAGAGTATAAATAGATAACAAAAGTAATAATTAGTATCAACATTTATTGGATGCTTATATGGTTCCCAGACACTGTCCAATGAATGTATTATTCTAATAGAATCTCCAAAAGTTAGATACTACCATTGGAGACACAACAGAGAAGGAAAATGCAGCCTGGGGAGATTAAAAACACTTGGTCTAGGTAAGATAACTAAAAATTGGCAAAACCAGGCTTCCTGAGTCCAGAATACACATTTTTAACTATTATCTCATACTAAAAGTGCAGTTAATCTAAAATGGTTTTTCTGAATATTCAACTGCCACTTGAAAAATAAAGAAATAAAAAAATTATAAAGAGCAAAACAAAAAAACAATATTTTGAAAGGGTAAATGGTAAAGGTGGTGTTAATTTTCAATTGTTTTGTCAGGAAATACCCCTGAGAAGATCACATGTAAGCTGAGGAATGAAAGACATGGAAAAGCTAGCCATGGGAAGACCTTTCAGAAGAGCATTCAAGACATAAGGAACAGCAGATACCAAGAACCTGAGGTGAGAGCAAGTTTGGTACATGCAGAGAACAAATAAAAAGCTAGAGTTGCTGAAGTAGAGTAATGGGGGAGAATGATATGAAATGACATCAGAGAAAATGGCAGTGGTCAAATCATGTTAAACCAAGGCAACAATATTTTCATTTCTTTCAATTGAGTTGCCAAGCCATTGGAGAGTTTTAGCAGAGGCAGGTGGGGGATAAAATTGTCCAATTAAAATTATCCTATATAATAAAAGCCTAGGTGGCATCACGCCCACAGACAATGTCATCACAAGATGGTCACCACAAGATGGCCGGCAGAGGAGGGCAGTTGGGGGCAATCAGGCCGGCAGGGGAGGGCTTTTGGGGGCGATTGGGCCAGCAGGGGAGGGCAGTTGAGGTCAATCGGGCTGGCAGGGGTACCATTAGGGGGCGATCAGGCTGGTAGGCAGAAGTGGTTAGGGGCAATCAGGCAGGCAGGCAGGCAAGTGGTTAGGAGCCAGCAGTCTCAGATTGTGAGAGGGTTGTCTGACTGCCGGTTTAGTCCAGATCCCTAAACCCACAATCGGACATCCCGCAAGGGGTCCCAGATTGGAGAGGGTGCAGACTGGGCTGAGGGACACACCCCCATGCATGAATTTTGTGCACCGGGCCTCTAGTAAAATATAACTTAGACTGCTTTATAGAAAATAATAGTGTGAAGAATAAATTGGAGCAAGAAGACCAGTAGGAGGCAATAAAAGTTTGCCAGGTAAGAGATGATGATAACTTAGACCACAGTCTAACTAAACTGTAATTATAGTGTAGAGATTTATATTTTTAGGTAGATGTTTATCACTGTGAAAAGCCAGGGGCCTGTATGTGTAAATCTCTCCTAAACTTAGGAAAGGTATTTTAGTAAGCACCCAGCCTTAACTCATCTTTCCAACATTGCCTCACATTGAAAGGGAACTTTAATATATCTTTTGTTCAGCTGAGGGGTGGAGATGTTCTAAGAGTTCACCTCTACACTCTGACTTCTAGTGCCATAGCTAATTCTAAAAGACAGAATAAGAAAATACTTCCAATATTTCACCCCTCAATCAAGTACAACTCAATAATTTATCCTAAAATGGTCCTCCAGTGGCTACCAAATAAATTCTAAATTTGATTTAAAGTTTTCTTCAAACTAGTCCCACTCAGCCTTCCAATATCACCTCTGCTTCTCCACAACACAAACCCCATTGACTTGAAGACATTCATTATATACCAAACATACCTTTACTTTTATGTTTTCTGAATCTTTACCACACTTTTCTCCTCCTATGTCTGTATATCTTATGCTTTTAATGTACAGTTTGTTTACAATGGGAATTCCCCACCTAGCAGTATATTTATCCTCCTGCTAGGACTTCAAATATTGATTGTTCAGTAAATTATTATCTGATTATCTTCAAGAAGACTTATCTTTAAATTTCTGGTATATAAAACAGTACTTGGTATCAGTAGTGTTCAAAGAATAATTGAGAGTGTTCAATAATTTCTAGATTGGTACATCAATATCTAGTTATTTATATAGTTATATAGTAGTATTTGAAAATTAATACTAAAATATAATTGAATTATTGCTGAAGTCTAATAAAACTAGCATAAATATAAATTATATCATTATAATGCAGCAAAAATTACTCAAAAACTATGAAGGATAATCTGGTAATATATATAAAGAACAAGAAAATGTTCTTTGCTTTAGATCTAACAATTAAGTTTTGAAAATTTGTTCTATGAAAGTAATAAAATTATATATAAATGTGTTCAATATATGTTTTTGTTATAATAAACCAACAGAAGGTACTATATTATCTAACCAAAGGTATTACTTAAATGTATTTGGTACAAACTCAAGGAAATACTGAGCAGTCACTAAAAATGATAATTATAAAACTATGTAGCAATATGAAGAAATAGTTATATAAAATGAATTTAAAATGAAGAAATACATGTTTATATAAATTATGATTATATGTCCCTGCTCCAAAAGTTTTATAAAATTATTATGTCTCTTTTTCAATTCCCAAAACACAGTCATAATAGATGTTTCCTTTATACTTTACTTTATATCCTTAAGATTAATAAGAGTTTATGAGCTAGTAGCTAGAAAAGGTTCTTTCTAAAGAATGCTTCCTCTTGGAAAAATGTTTAAAAGGGTGGCCCTGCTAATTCATGGATGCTTATGTAGAAAATGGCTTTCTTTACAGAACCAAGAAAAAGACAGATGGGGTTGAGGGGAAGGAGGAGAAGGAAGAGGGGCTATTTTAGGCATTTTGAGCTACTACCAGTTCTTAAACATTTTCGCCATAAGGGAAAAAAATTGTAGCCTGGCCAGTGTGCTCAGTGGTTGAGTGTTGACCCAGGAACCAGGAGGACAAGGTTCGATTCCTGGTCAGGGCACATGCCCTGGTCGTGGGCTCTATCCCCAGTAGGAGGAGTGCAGGAGACAGCTGATCAATGATTCTCTCTCATCATTGATGTTTCTATCTTTCTCTCTCTCTCCCTTCCTTTCTGAAATAAATAAAAATATATTTAAAAAGATAAAAAAGAAACATTGGAATTGAGAAATCTTGAGAACTTGGAGTGAGGGTAAAGAGAAAGGAATGAATAGGTTTTCTTAAACCATGATGTTGGAATATTGGATGATCCAAGACAAATTTAAAACTAATACCAAGAAAGAAAATTCATTTTTAGCATTTGTGCTTCCCCTTTAACATTATCTCCTACTTATAGTTTTATTAAGAACTAGAGGCCCAGCGCATGAAATTCTACATGGGTACAGTCCCTAGGCCTGGCCTGTGATCAGGGCCATCTTCCCTGGCTGCCTGTAGCCAGCCCCACCCCCTGCTGCCACCCACCCCTGGTTCTCCATTCACCATCAGGCAATCGGAGCCTGATGGCCAGGGACAGGGACCGAGAGGTGGTCAGTGCGCTTCATAGCGACTGGTTCAGCAGTTGTTCTGGTTGTTCCGCCATTAGAGTCAGTTTGCATTATTACCCTTTTAATTATATAGGATAGAGGCCTGGTGCACGAGTGGGGGGCAACCAGCCTGCCCTGATAGGGGTGCTGGATCGAGGTGGGGATACCTGCTGGTGGGTAGGACCAGCCAGGACGAGGGGCTGCGGGTGGTTTGCTGGCTGACCATGCCCCCGATCGGGGTAGAGGTCCCAACTGGGGGGAGGGGCCAGCCGGGGTGAGGGGCCGTGGGTGGTTTGCCGCCCGGCCATGGCCCCAATCAAGGTGGGAGTCCCTGCTGGGGGGCGGGGCTGGCAGGGCGAGGGTCCACGGTCATTCTGGTCTCTAGTCATTCTGGTCATTCTGCTGTTTCAATCGCTGGGCTTTTATTATATAGGATGGTTTGAATCATGGGGCTAGAATAAAAAAAACAATCCCTACCTGTACTTCCTAAATTGAATAAGGGAATTAATTATAGCCATTTTTTATTTCACTTTCTTTTGTATCAGAAGATCTTTGAGTCTTGGAAAACTCAGTGTAATGACTCTGAGATGACTCTTCCAAAAGTTTTTGAGAGGTAGTATGTATAGTGGGCATAGCATGGATTCTAAAACAGGTTCAATTCTGAACTTTACCACTTACTTGCTATATAGGTTCAATTCCCAGCTTTATCATTTACTTGCTATATAACAGGTGGCAAGTTATTCTCTCTCTGTGTGTCCTGGCTTCTTTATCTATAAAGTGAGATAACAATAGTTGTTATTTCATTGTGTTGTTGTAAGAAATGATTGAGTTAATATAAGTACAGCATGAAACATCATCTGCCCACAAGTACTTTAAAATCATTACCTATTATTATGTACAGAGACTTCTCAGCTTTTGTGTTCCCCTCCTATCTCTTCTCAGTTGGAATCTTATGAAATGTCAAGGGTGTTAATATCTGTGTGGTGCTGCTAATTCAAAATTTCCTGAATGATTATATCCAAAAGATAAATTAAAAAGGTTAAGTGGGGCCAATATGATCTGTCAATGGGAGATTTGGGTTCTAGCCCTGACTCTAAAGATTTGTTTGATATTGCAAAATCAAAGCACATCTCTTGGGCAGTCTTTTCTCATTAGTTAATTAATAGGTTGAACTAGTTTAGCACAGCCCAAAGTGTGTGCTAAGAGAAATTATAGTGATGATAATATTCTTTTGAAATATTTGCAAAATATTTGAAAATATATTTCTAGAAATATTTTTTAGAAAACATGTGCTTTCCTAATCCATAAATCTGTACTGTGTACCCTCCAACCCACTGAGTTAAGGTCTTTGGTCCCCTCAGAGTGTAAGTAAATTCTTCCTAGAAATGAGTGGTCCTTATTCAGGTTTTAATCACATAGTTGACTCCATTATTTTTCCCAAATCAATCTCTAAACAACAATATACAGAATAAAGTTTTGTCACAGAAGAAAACAGGATTCCTAAAGTTCGAAGATAATTTTACATATATAAATACCAGTAAAAGAGTCCCTTATGACTACTGGGGTGAGAAAATAAGGAGGCATTCAAATAGGGGAAGCAAGACAAGGAACACATGTGTCTTAGTTGGGGAGTGAGGATAGATGGCAGGCTTTGTTAGGTAGTTTGAGGGAAAAGTCAAAAGCTTCCCTGATGTATACCTTGGGGATGAAGTTTTAAGGTAGATCATAGCAATAAGTGTAGTTAAGCTGAGATAAGTCCTTAGTTTACACTCCACAAACACCTTCAAATCTTATCTACTCTGAAAAGTATTCAGAATTCTCATATACCCCAAGGAGGAAAGGGGAGGGAATAAGTAAAAAGTAACTGAGTAAAGAACCAATGAGCTTTTTATTTTACAGAATGACCATGGTGAGGGGAAAGGTAACACCTTATTATGTAATAAACAGCCTTGGCCAGGAACTGAATGCAAGACATTTCGATATAAATGAGTGTGTAACATGAGCAAGAGCTAAGATAGAGTCAATTAGGAAAAGAAGGCCAAAAAGCCAAGTTTGGGCCAAATAATAAACCCTAAGGTCACTAGTCACATTTTAGCAAACCTCAGGGCAAGAAATCAAGGGCCAGATCAGTCATCCCATAGCAGCGGCTGGCAAGAATTCAGAATAAGGAACACAGATCCCATTGCCAAGAGGTAACATAAGTAACCCCATTCTTGCCCATATAGCAAGATGCCAATTTGAGAAGATAAGAGGTAATTAAATGAATTGAGCCTTGGAACCAGTAAGACAAACTTATCAAAAGAGACTGTTAAAACTTGAACACTCTGAGATATTATAGTTACCCACACCCACATCCTATATAATAAAAAGTTAATATGCAAATAGACCGAATGGCAAAACGACGGGTCGCTATGATGTGCACTGACCACCAGGGGGCAGATGCTCAACACAGGAGCTGCCCCCTAGTGGTCAGTGTGCTCCCACAGGGGGAGAACCACTCAGCCAGAAGCCGGGCTCACAGCTGGCGAGCGCAGCAGCGGTGGTGGGAACCTTTCCCGCCTTCCCGGCAGTGCTAAGGATGTCTGACTGATGACTTAGGCTCACTCCCCATGGGAAGCGAGCCTAAGCGATCAGTAGGACATCCCTGAAGGCTCCCGGACTGCAAGAGGGTGCAGGCCAGGCTGAGGGACCCTCCCCCCCACAGTGCATGAATTTTGTGCACTGGTCCTCTAGTACCCTGTAAACACACACCTTAGACCAGTGGTTCTCAACCTTCTGGCCCTTTAAATACAGTTCCTCATGTTGTGACCCAACCATAAATTTATTTTTGTTGCTACTTCATAACTGTAATGTTGCTACTGTTATGAATCGTAATGTAAATATCTGATATGCAGGATGGTCTTAGGCGACCCCTGAAAGGGTTGTTCGACCGTCAAAGGGGTCTCGACCCACAGGTTGAGAACCTCTATCTTAGACCATCCATTAAGCATTGTAGGAACTCATGAAGTCTATTAGCCAGATAACAAAAAATTGAAGAAGATAGTTGTTTGAGTAACTCTGTGACCATAAAACACGTGAACTTCACATGATGTCCCATTAAAAAGAAAGTTCCATATCTACACTAATAAAAGAGAAACATGCAAAATTAACCCAACAAAGATGGTGGTTAATTTGCATACACAGGCATCGAGTGAAGACTGAAGACAGCGTAGAGGAAGCCAAGCGCTGTAGAAGGAAGCAAAGTGGCGTTGAAGGGAACGGAGCAGAGAACATGGGAGGGAGTGAGGCAGCAGAGATGGGAGGGAGCGAAGTGACAGAGAAGGGAGGGAGCAAGACAGCAAAGAAGGGAGCGAAGCCCGGGCTCAGGAAGCCCTATTCTTGTAGGAATCTTCCTGCAATAGGCCTCTAGTTCAAATATATTTGGAAAATGTTGCAAAAAAAATATATCCTCCTATTCTACAGGCTCATAATTTGTATTTGCATATTGAAGATTCTAAGATACCCTATAGTTTAGAAAAATCTGTACAGATGTTTTTGACTCTTGTTATAGTTTTATCTGATAACACTATATTCCTAGACATTATTTCTGGTTACAGATCTCTCCTCCAGGCTTGGGAATAACTATTCATATTCCATGTCACAATGATTGGTTTAGGAATGGACCTATGATCCAAGCTGGATCAGTCAAATCCTTCAATAGCATTTTCTATCTTGAGTTCATGAGGCAGAGCCCTTTATCTCTTCTGGTTACAGACACCAAAAATGTCAGTTTGGAGCCCCCACTGCCATTGTATGCAAGCTGTCCTGAAACAATATGCAAAGAGAAACAGAAATATATCAGCGAGATAGCAAAAGCAAGTAAGCTGAGGATTCTAAGCCTGGTGAATCTATCCCCTTCCTGGTTATGATAGTTTGAGTTGAAGTTTTTTTACTTGAAAACAAAGAATGCAAACCAACAATAAGCCACTTAGATTATTGTGGGTTGTTTTTTATTTTTATCTTTTTTTAGTTTTAGGGTTTAAAAATAAACTATTAACAAACCAAGAAATATATTTTTGGAAATGCTGACTTTAACTATATAATATCAATTTTTTTTTAAATTTCTATTATAGGAGCAAAAGCCTGTGCTTATGTGTTTCAAACACAGAAAGGTGATCTCAAATCCAAAGTAATAAATCCCCCCTCACCAGAAACAGTCATAGCACTATTTGTCTTTAAAATGCCATATTAATGAGAAATTTGAATCCAGGCATTTTTAAGCCTCCATCAGTGTCCTCCATTACTTCATCATTAATGGAAATGGCAAAAAGCGCACTAAAAATTACTTCCAGAACTTGAAATGGATATTATCCTGTTTAAATAGATGTCATATAAAAATAATTTGCTTTAATCATAGCACAAACCATTGCTATGATGCCATATGCATTGTGAACCTTAGGGATTTCTTCATTTAGAGTAGAATGAATTTTGACTAGGCATAAGTGCTTTTTGCAAAAAAAGCAAATCCACAAAACCCAATGCATTGAAAATACAACCAGGTGTGAGTGGCTTTAAAAAAATAAATTATGCCAAGATACATTGACCAGCTGTGTTTTAGATTTCAAGAGTTCTTAAGATATATTCAGGCATAGGGGCTCAATAATACTCAAATTATATTTTCTTATGTCTTTTGTCTCTAATTGAAAATCTTTCTTCAAGAAAACTGAAAACATAGCATTTTCTGCCTACATATATCTAATTTACTAAAAAATGTTGCTTAGCAAAATTTTTACAAGATATTCATGTAGCCTTTGATATGATCATGAATTTTTTTTCAAAAGTAACTTGTTTAAACCATAAAAAATATATAAAAAATGACTATCAGATATTGGAATTTCATTCTTATAGATATAGTTGAATGGTGTGGGGGAGGAACAAACTTTCCTCTACCCTCAAGGTTCTTCTGGTTGGTCTAATAATCAAATAGACATGAAACAGATTAACAAGAGAAAATAATGAAATTTAATAGTTGCATATGTATGGAAACCCTGCATACATGAAAGAGTCAGAGACCCCACATTCAGCAGAGATTCAGAGATAGAAAGGGGGTCTAGGTATATAAGACATTCGCATCTAGGGTTGAGGTAAGATGCCTCGGGGGTTTCAGAGAATAGTTGCAAGACTATAAGGAGAGCAGATGCTTAGTTAGTAGGTTTGCCCTGCCCTATGGATAGGTCAAAAAGAGGTTCTCTCTAATAATCACTTATTATGAGCAAGGCCTCTAACTCAAGTTCTTCTAGGTAATTAAGGAAGGGGCAGAAGTTCCTTGAGCCTGCTGCTAATGTTGCCTTTAGCTCAAAACAATCTATGTATCCCAGAGGCACATCTTGGGGTAACTCATTCTGAACCCCCACAGTAGAAAAGGCCTAAGCTAGGGAGTCTGACAAAACTGGGGTCAAGCCTCCCTCTTGCCAATTGAGGGGTTCCGTAACCTTAAGGAAGTTAGTGAACTTTTCATAATCTCATTAGCTGATCTATATAATGGGTATGACAAGACTGTCAAGCCTATCAAATGATACTATAAGTGGAACTGCCTAGTGCAAACCAGGCATTCTTTCCTCAACCTTCTACTATAGAAGTAAAAATTACAATAGTACATACTTTGTCTTCTCAGGACAGTTTTGTTTTTCCCTCTCATTTTAAGTGATTATATATGTGTAATTTTTAAGTTAACATTGCCACAATGATGTATTCTAAAACATTTATGTAATTGTATAAAATCACAGATCTAGAGCTAGAAATTTCAGCCAATATTTAGTAAGGATCTATTAGGTTTCAACAAAAGAATCTATACTGAAGGATTCTTACAAATGAGAAAATATAGGTATTGAGATTTCATCATGTTTCAGGGAAAAAAGAAATAACCAGAATATGAGACAAACTGGCTTAAGTGACTATGAATGGATGTGACTCCTCCTGCTCTTTGGTAAAATACCCCAAGGGGGTTGATATCATCTCCCCCAAACATGAGGGCGCAAGAGCAGCATTATCTGATAGAAATATGAATTGAGCCACAAATGTGGGACACGTATGTAATATTAAATTTTCTGGAAGCCACATTTTAAAAAGCAAAAGGTAAAGGTAATCTTAATACAATTTTCTAACAATGTGAAATAACATAATAAAATATGAGCCCTATATATTTAAAATGCTATCATTTCAATATGCAGTCTACACTAAAAACTCTTAATTAGATCATTTATTTGGGGAGAGGGATTAAATCTTTAGAAGCTTGTATGTATTTTGTACTTACAGCCACATTTCAAGTGCTCAGTAACCACATACCTTTAGCAGCAGTAGTCTTGGACATCATAACTAAGAGCATGAATATATCACCCAATTACTATTACAGCCAATGTGCCTGCATCATATTGATCTTGAACTTTCAGCTTCCAGAAGTACCTGTTGTTTAAGCCATCCAGTCTATGGTACTTTGTTATGGCAGCCCTAGCAAACTAATACACATTTAACATTTTATGCTGTATTTTGAAATCTGTACCTATGCTAGATGAAGAAAAATTAAGTAATGCCAGTAATAAGAATACAAAGGGAGAAAATAAGTAGAAATAGAAAACATTAACTAATGAGACTGGCTGTAATGGCTCAGGGAAACGTGAGACTCAATGTCAAGATCAGTAATCTACGTGGGACAGCAAAGGATAGGGCCAGAGGAGAGGTATGCCTGTGAGAAGAGTAGATTCCACACACTTTATAGTTCCCCTAAGACACAGGTTGGTATTGCAGTTAAAACTACAACCATAAACACATGAGCATAATTGGCATTACTTGTAAGGGCAGAAATTGGAGCTTTATCTAGCCTGTTAAAGTTCATTTATGATACAATATAAATATGTACTACGGAAGGGTTGTTTAATAAGAGTGTGTGATCTCTATCTTATACTCAAATCAAAATGAGAAATTAAGTATTATTGTTGCTATAATTATTTTCTAATTAAAGTTATGATTAAGCTAATATCATTGTTCACAATATGCAGAAGCTATGCAAATGAGAAAGGTTGTAAATAAAAGGGCCTATGGAGAGCCCTAGAATGTTATAAAATTGATTCAAACATTATATACTTGAATATCTGTATATAATTCATAAGGGAGTTAAGAAGAAAATTACATTTAGTCTATTTTAATTTTCAACATTCATGGTCTTTTTCTTTTTCAATATACAATAACAATAAAATATCTTTAGTATGACAAACATTTTACACAAATGAAAACACAATGTAATGAAATGGGATTTTATGCACTTTAAGCAAAGCAAGTTGAATCTAGAAGTAAAGAAGAGAATTGATGATGCTAGAAAGAAGAGGAAAAAAAGAGGAAATCCCCTTTTCTAAGGAGAACATTAGATCATAATGCCATTCCAGTTCTTTGATACCAATTCAGAAAAGAAGCAATGAAGCATCACCAGCAATATGCTTCAGTCTTACAGAATTTTTTAAAATAAATCTCAGCAATTTAGGACAGATACTGATTTCCACTTGTGGATATACTGAAAACTAAATGGCATGCAGGCCAAGCTACATAATTTGCAGGGGACATCACAAGATAAATAGCTGGGCCACTTGTTCAAAAATTATTCAGAATTTCAGAATGGAAAACAAGTGAGCATCAAATCCAGTGTGAGGCCCTGTGCTACTGCACAGGTCATGCTCCAAGAAGCCAGCCCTGATGATGAGTTTAGGTGTATGACTTAGTGGTTCTCAACCTTCCTAATGCCGCGACCCTTTAATACAGTTCCTCATGTTGTAGTGACCCCCAACCATAAAATTATTTTCGTTGCTACTTCATAACTGTAATTTTGCTACTGTTATGAATTGTAATGTAAATATCTGATATGCAGGATGTATTTTCATTGTTGGCGACCCACAGGTTGAGAACCCCTGCCAGGCACCCACGCATCTAGTTTGGATCATTATATGTATTTTAGGGTAAGTTCTCCTGAGATATTTTTATAAGAAGTGATAAAGATAGCTGTTAAATCTCATGCTGTAGTTTATCAAGGGGCATCTGAGAATCCTATTACTGTTTGTCAGCAGGATGCTCCAGGGAAATATCCATAAAGGCCCTTTTTCTGGCGACAAGAGGGAGTTAGCTAATGAACTCACACCCAAATCCACTTCCCTGGTTACTGAAGGACAAGGCCATCATCATATATTGATGAGTGCTGTCTCCTTTGTACAGAATTTTCTTTCTTTCAACAATCAATAGGTATTCTATTGACTTTTATGGAATGTACTGCCAGTCGTTTAATTCAAGACCTAATTTCATTCTCTGTGTTTGCTCCTTAACCTCCTTACTTCCTACAAATTTCCATACTTTATTCTTTTTTTCTAAAAGAAGGACCTCAATAAGGACTTATCAAAATTTATAACAGATATTATGAAAAACCTTCTAAAAACTCTAATTTTAGCTTGAAAGCTTGTCTACTATATGAAATATTACACGGAAGTCATGTTTCATTGCAAAATAAAGATCAGATTAAAGAAATCTGACTCAAAGTGACAGGCTCTGTTCTCATACTGGAGCGATGTCCTTGAGGTTAAAGAGTCCCTGGGGAAGCCAGTCTTATGGGAGCAATGTAGATATACATTATGAGGATTTTTTTTAAGTCAATGCTGAATGAAACAAGTACTGTAAGGAAAAACACCTAAATAATTACCTCTGCTTGTATCTGGGTGGTAGGAAAATGACTAGTCTGTTCTCCCTTCTTTTTCTATTTTTTTCTGTATCATAGAAATAATTTTTAATTATTTGTTTTATAATATTAAATAATGAGGGCACAAAAATTAAAATTTCTGTTTTATTAAGTAGAGTTGATTCATTGTATGACTGTTTTTGAAGCCAAATAATCATTTCATTCTCTGAGGGAATTCACCACCCGTATGTATAGGTACATGTATGTGTAAGGGTAAATTTATCTAAATTGATCACAACTACATTGTAATGATTGCCTAACAAAAGAAGGGTAAATTGCATTTTCCTTTTGTTGTGTCTAGTTACAGAACACTGACATTCTTTGTGTTTCAGTCATGAAATGCAGCACCCGAGTACAATGGAGGTGGCGCCAAATCATCTGCTTAGTTTTCTTTCATTCTAAGGATAAAGGTGTCAGGAGGCCAACAAAAATGGTGACATAGAGTCTCCTGAATCTCCCTCATCCCACAGATGCATCCAATGTTCAGCTGCACATGGAATAGAGCCTCTGAAAGAAATCCAGTAACTGGCTGAGGGGCTTTTACACATGAGGTGAGTGAGAAAATACCCACATCAACATGGGTAGGGAAGTATGGGGAAGGGGAAGGAAGAAACTTTTCTCTATGCTAATAATCTACCTGAGACAGATTAGCAGGAGAAAATAATCAAATTACATATATTTATACAGATGCAAGGGAAACCCAAAAATATAAGAGAAAGACCCCACATACATGGGAGTTTCAGCAACAGAAAGTTAAAAAGAGGTATATATGACATTCTGTACTAAGGAAGAGGTAAGGTGCCTTGGGGGCTTCAAAGGGTCATTTGAGGGCCATAAAAAGAGCAGATGATCAGTATTGAGAAGTTTGCCCTGCCCTATAGATGGGTCATAAAATATTATTTATGGTGACAACTCTAATTATGGGCAATGCCCCTAATTTAAATTCTTCTATGTAGTGTCAATGTAAGAAACATTCAAACCTATAGAAGAATTTGTGTGAGCTTATTTGAGCCAAACTCTCGACAATTGCCAGGAAGCAAAATCTCAACGGATTGACCCAGCCGGCATGGCTCAGTGGTTGAGTGTCCACCTATGAACCAGGAGGTCATGGTTCAATTCCCAGTCAGGACACATGCTCGGTTGCGGGCTCAATCCCCAATGTGAGGCGTGCAGGAGGCAGCCAATCAAGGATACTCTCTTATCATTGATATTTCTCTCTCTCTCTTTCTCTCCCTTCTTCTCTGATATCAATAAAAATATTTTTTACATATCAATGGATGGAGATAGATAATGTTCCAGAGAATGGGAGAATAGCAGTTTTGCACCTTATTTTATACATACAATCAAAAGAGGAGATGTAAGTGGGTTGCATGAAATCTACTGGTGATAGATTAGAGAGGCAGGAGAAAGCAAAGTGGGGAAACCTCAGGTATTGGAGAAAAAAAAGTAAAATGATAGACACATACTTCTTTTACACTAGTGGGTACAGGATAATTAATAGTCAACGATTAACTCAATAACAATGAGGGGATTTGTGGTCTCCACTGAATGGTGCCTATGTTTTGAGAGGTCTGGAAAAGGAAAATTTATTTAACATTCCAGGGATATGTTATCGTAGATGCAAAATGACAATAGAAAGGCTCAGTTAAGGTAAAGATTGACTTTTGTCAGGGAAGATACAGACCTAGGACATGACTACTCACCATGAACTGCTTTTAGTCAAAAAGTTTTAATTTTAGACCATCCTTTGTGGTTATTTTAGGTCTTTGAGATTGTAAGGCCAGCAGCAGGCCTCCTCTGAACTTGTCAGGTTTAGTATGTGGCCCCTTTTCATACACATTAGTTAAGGGGATGGGGAGTGGGAGCACAGAAGTTTCTCCTGAGCCTATAGTGTCTTGTTTGCCTTTATCTCAACGTAATCCACCCACCACAGAGGCACATCTTCCTGTGACTCGTTCTAAACCCCTACAAAATGCCGAGACACTCACTAAGCCTCACCCCTAGAACAGTGCCATATGATTGGAAGGCAACTCCCCACTCCAAACTTCTCTCTGAGGGGCAAAGGGTTTGGATCTCACATTTAGCACCACTACTTTCAAGACTCCCACCAGAGCCATAGGCCCCTACAACATATAGCTCTGAAGGCCAATAAGGTCTTGCCATCTGGAGACCCACAAGACTGTCGCAAATGAAGAGGCGGTAGTTAACAGGCATACAAGCACTCCCTGCACCCACACCCCCAGGATTCAGTGAAGGGAAAGCAGACACAATGGCCCATTTCCTATTCTTTCCTTGAAATGGGTTCATCTACATGTTTTGGAAACTGCTACCTGAGGGTCAGGCTTATGAATTAGCACAAATCTAGGGACAGGCTGTGATATTCCTTGGGGACAGTAAAACCCAAAGGCTCCTTCTCCTGTCTGTAGCACACTGCAAGTTGCCAGTATTTCCCTGGAAGGATCTTTACACACATCTATTCTCAGCTTTCACAGATGCTGCCCAAGGAACACTTGGCTCTGATAGCCAATGGGGCTTCCATTCACAAGTTCCATGGGACCACAGCAATCAAAGAAGCACTTCTTACTGGGCAAGAGCAAATCCTCATCCTCCCATGGCTATACATCAGGGCCCAACACAGAAGGAGTAAGCAAAAATGTTCATTTTTTCTATTTTTTACTGGATGGCTCAAAAGCATATACATGACCCCCCGATGGCCCAGCTTCCACATGTGAATCACCAGATGTGATTCTCATCTTTGGGATGATGTCCAGTCTTGGTACACCCTCATCTACTAGGAGATTCTAAAACAAAGGAGGAGACTTGGACAATCACAAAGCTTCAGAGACAACCAGGAGCTCAGTCCAGGCTAATTGATGAGTTCAACTCCTACACAAGATAGACAGCCACATGTGAATTAAAGACTTCAACTTAATCTTAAAACGTAAAACTAGAAAAAAACATTAGAGATGAGCTCTTTGACATCAGTGTTGGCAATACTTTTTTTTATTTGACACCAAAAGTAGGGGCAACAAAATAAAAATGAAAAAGTGGGACCGCATCAAAAAAATCTACCAACAGAATGAAAAGTCAATCGAGTGGCAAAAAAATATTTGCAAACCATATAACCAATAAGGGCTTAATATCCAAAATATACAAGGAACTCATATAACTCAATGGCAAAAACCAAACAACCCAATTAAAAAATGGGCAAAGTACCTGAATAGACATTTTTCTAAAGAGGACATGCCAACAGTTACATGAAAAGGTGCTCAACATCACTAGTCAGGGACATGCAAATCACAACCACAATATCACCTCACTTATTAAAATGCTAGCATAAAAAAGACAAGATAAGAGCCCAGCCAGTGTGGCTCAGTGATTGAGAGATCACAGTTCAATTCCCCATCAGGGCACATGTCAGGGTTGCGGGCTCAATCCCCAGGAGGGGGTGGGGGGAGTATGCAGGAGGCAGCTGATCAATGATTCTCTCTCATCATTATCTCTTTTTCCCTCTCCCTTCCTCTCTTTGAAATCAATGGAAACATCATAAATAAATAATAAAAAATAAGAGATAACAAATGATGGTGAGAATGTGGACTAAAGGAATCCTTGTATAATATTGATGGGAATGTAAACTGGTATAGCCACTATAGAAAACAATACATAGATTACTCAAGAAAATAAAAATAGAACTACCATGTGATCTAATAATCCAACTTCTGGGTATATATTTAAAAAATAAGAATTATAAGTTAAGAAAGCAATTTCTCTTAAGAAAATACTCATTTGTCTCAAAAGGCCTAGCAAGAACATATTTCCAAGGAAGGACTATGGCATTGTCTCCAGCACAGAACAGAAAGGCAATAGCTTGAAAAGAGTGTAAATAATATATCTGAATTATTTAAAAAGAATATCTATAAAAATGCCTGTGGAAAATATATAATTTGTGCGTGGGGATGATAAATCAAAACTAACCACATTTTCTATTCTACAAAAGCCAAAAGAACCAAAAAGCTGTAGTCTATATATAGGAGCAGTATATACAGTATATATAGTAGCAAACAATTTGGAGAGCCATAAAAGAACCAATTGAACAAATTATTTTAGTCCCAAGAGAGCCATCTACTATGTGGAGTATTGAGCTAAGCATATAGAGATTTCTGTGGATTTCTTTAAGACACCAATGTTGATGCTGCCAACAGAAGTTACTAACAGAGTACTACTTCTTTTGCACTAAAATATATTTAAGTAAACTGGATATTCCATGTTATTATGTTTAAAAAAATATAAACTAGCTAGGATAAGTAATCTTCTCATTCCTAGCATTACAGTATCTGATACGTTGGAAAACAGTGCCATTTTGATTTTTATGTTTCTAATATTATTTCCTCTATATATCCACATTAATATAATGTTAGAGCCATACCTAAATAATTAAAATGTATTAAAATTATTTTGTGTAGATATGCCTCCTCTACTAGCTATGCTTTCCTTAAAAGGGAAGCTCTTTGTCACATTCATTTTAGAATCTCTAGCATTTAACACGGTGCTTGTCACATAGTAGGTGTGAACAAATAAAACAATAAAGCATAATTTGACTAAATAAATAAAACAATGAAGAAATGAACTATCCTACCTGAACAACCACATCTAAGTAGTAGTGAATGAATTGCAACTGCTGGGAAACCTATATTGAGCATCTACTCTATGCAAGACACTATTATTGAGAAACAGAGAGTAAAAATTATAATCAAGCAATTTATACACTAGGGGAAAGCAACATACATCCATTGAGCAGTTAGCACATGGCAAGAAAATGCTTGATGTTGGCATATATTATCTCATTAAATCTATAAAACAAGTTTTGAAGTTATTTTTGAGATGACAGATATTAATAAAGTCAAAATGCAAGATGAGGCTTTCGCTGTGCACCCTTCTATGTGCATTTCCAAATTTTGAAGAAAATTACTTCTCTTTGTTTTAGCTGGAAATCTGAATGTGTTTCTTCATCCAAAAATACCAGTATATCAATCACTTAGTAGAATGTCATTCCAAAATATTTGACCAATTTTATAGCTCCTTTTTGCATACAAGTTAGAAGTCCTAACAATTTTAATAAACCAAATGAGCTAATCCATAATTACTAAAAATTAAGACTAATATATCATAAGCTTGTGTAAAATGTTACTTCTTATAAAGACCTGTTACATTTTATTAATATGAATATTAATAACTGCCACTTACTTAGTTATTTTATAGCCAGGCACTCAACAAACATCCTATTTAATCCTCCAAAGTTGATATGGGAAAGTTTTTATTAACTTTATTTTTTAGATAAGCTAATTGATAATCAACTGGATTAATTAATTTGCCAAGGTAACACACTTAGAAATATTTTTTATCTGCCCAACTAAAAAGTCTATGCTGGACTGTTGTATTATACTGCCTACTGTCCCTATGAGGAGGCCAACATTAATATTTCTGGCCCTATTTTATAAATGAGGAAGCCAATACATTGCAAGATCAAATGCCTCACAGGTAGTAAGTAGAATTTTTGTTCTTCTAACTCCAACTTCAGTCTAGGGATAGTACACCAGTAAGCAGAAAAGATCATTGTTTTCTACAATTTACCCTTAAAGGAATAACAAAATGTGAGAAAAGCCAAGGGAATCCTGATGAATGATCACTTCTATAAACACCTTTTTGGGGCTACCTAAGACTTCCTTTGGAGCTCTCTGCATGCAAGTGTGCTTAACAAAGAATTGACAGTCATTAAATATAAAGTTAATATAACGTTCAGATCAATTTCTATGGAATTGTACATTGTACTCACACACACACATGCTCTCCAAAGAGGTTACTACAACTATGCAAACCATTTGCAATCAATCCCCTGTGCTCTCCATCTGATGAAGGGCTTCCCAGGGCCAGGAAGCATGAGAAGCCTGCAAGATCTAACTCTGCATTAGAAGCTTCATGAAAGCTAATAAATGTCCCTCTAATGTTTGTGGCTCTATTTTTTATTCATTACCACAAGCATTTTTAATATTTCATATTGTCATAAACAAAGTAAATTCACAAAAGGAGATTTTCTCTCTTATACTACCTTTGGGAATAAAAATGTTTGATGGATGAAAGGTCCTTTATATGTAAAGTACTTTACTTCATTGTATCAAATCTCTCTCTCTCTCTCTCTCTCTCTCTCTCTCTCTCTCTCTCTCTCCAGTTCTCTTTCTCTTATTGTCTCTCTTTCATTGCTAATGTTAGCCACCACATAATTAAAACCTAAACTATTATATTTATATGTTATGGAGCATCCTGGAGCTACCTATGGCCCACAGACCTGGCTTGGCACAGGAGGAAGGCAATTAAGCAGTTTAGAAATTTAAGCAAGCCAAAATGGTCAGTTGGAAATCCCTAGTTACTAGTAAATCCCTAGTAGGAATCACTCTCCTGTAGAAATAGCAAGCCCTGACAGGTGTTCCTGGTATAGAGGAAAACCAACATCAAGATGGGGGATAGCCAGCCAATCTTCTTTCTGTTTCAGAGATGTTCCTAGAATGGCTCAGGCTCCCAGGGATATACAACTTAAGGCATAAAGAACTTCTTAGGAGAAATAGCCAAAAATCACCACCTGGAGCAAAAGCAGAACACAGTTATCAAGAGACTCTAGACTCAGGGAACAAATGAACTAGGATTCCAGTTCCATCACTTAGTAGGTAGGGGCTCTGGGGAGATATACTCATTGTCTATGAGCCCCAGTTTCCTTGTAAGAAAAGTAATGTGTATGCAAAAAAAATTATTTTGCAGAGATGTAAAAATTAAAGATGACATATACAAAAGTGTTAGTACACAATGTCTGTCAAAAACTAGCCTCTCAAATTCTAGCATTTTTAATTATAAAGTGGTTTCCTAAATGTTCTTGGGATGACAGATGAAAGGATGTAAATCATGGTGATTAAAGCACCCTAATATTTAAAGGTGATTGAGATTCTGTAATAATCTGTAATAATAAAGCTGAAAATATATAACAACTCATGTTCAGTCTACAATGTACCCTCACTATCTCCCCCCACCCACAAAAGAGAATTTATAAATGGTCAATGGAAAAAAAATTATTTGAAAACAAGTAACCTCTATAATTGGAAAAAAAGAAGATAAATTAGGCAATGAGTATATAATATACATAAGGAAGAAACTCTGGAATTAAATCATACTTAATTGTGGATGGAGACAATAAAATAGACTCATTAATACAGTCTGTTATTGCATATTCCAGATATATGGTTTTAATAACTATTATTCATTTAATTCCAACTTTATAACTGAGTTATTCATAATAATTTCTTAATGTTCAATTCAGCCATATTTTTAGCCATAAATATTTTAGAGCATTCTGTATGCTCAATATTTGACTAAGCATTGAAGACCCAAAGGTAGGCAAGTTCCTTATTCACATTAAGCCCAAATTCCAACCAATAATTTTAGAAAGTTTCTTGGCTTCTTTTCTTATAAATATATTACTAGCTTATTAATTTTTGTGTCATCACAACCAATATTCTACTCCTGATACTTGAAATATACAGTAGCCACAAAGAGCTCTAATCCTTGTTCAGCAATTAAATATAAAATATTAATACACAGTTTCATATGCCAAATATAGTTGACAATAGGATTTTTAAATGGGTAAGACAATATGATTGATTTTTAAAAGGGCCCAAAGTGTTAATACATGATAGCAGTATTTTTTTAAGAACATTTTATTTCAGCAGTCATAAATGATTTTTTAAAGATAAATTTGTTGAAAACCTGCTTTACGGATGCATTCTATAATGAAAATCTTTTATATAAATATACACAATATATTACCAACTCATAACATGATTGTTGACTTGAATTAATATTAGCATGCTCGAGGGCATAAGAAAAGCATATGATGTTCTGAATTATTTCTCTCTGAATTGGATATATATTGAAATTCAGTGAAATAAGAATGGCTTACGTGTCTTGCATTATGCATAATGCAAACCACTTTTGAGTCTGTGGTTTGATGGGCTGATGAAATACTTTATGACAGCTTTGCCTCTCAACTTTGCCTCATGACTAAAGAAAAGTGACCCTCCATCTGGTTCACTAAGATAATCCAAACTCTTATTATATCCACCAATGTTTATAAATATTGATATAAGATTTAGATTTAAATATTCCCAGAGTTACTACTTATGTTAGTATATTGTATCCATTATAATTGTATTTTAATATTATTTATTTTAATGCAAATTATTGGCATGGTATGTTATTCCATATAGGTTGTTTTAAATCAATTCAAATTTGGATATTTAAATTTTTAAAAACCTAAAATACTTTCAAAATAAATTTTAGAGGTTTTACAATGACAGACCCCAGAAACAATATTCAAGGGCTTGAAATTTGTTATTGCTCAGGCAAATCAGTACTTTAATATCTGCATTTTTATTTCAAATAGGTCCATCCAAAATATATTTTTAATGTTTCAAAAAAGTAAAATCTAACCAAAATGATATAGTAATCTCTCAATTACCAAATCATGCTCAATGGACAGTAATTTTTTAAAAGTAAATTTTTACTTTGCTCTGTGACTTTCCTACAAACACAATATATGAAATGAAAGGGTACTCCAAAGAAATGTATGAAAATCAGAAAGGAGATATATTTGATTTCAACAAAAATTTGGACTACTAAAAAATTACTTGTACCTCATTTTTTTTTTCTTTTAATCATCTGTCTTTCTGTACCGCTCATCTAACAGAAACCCAAATCTTAATGAATTCATCCATCTGCCTTTTCAGCAACTGCATCTGCACGGACACATACTACTCAATCAGAAAAGGTGTGACTACGAATTATTTAAACTGGGCCCTGGCAATCTTACTACAATTTTCAAGTAAGTTAACTTTCTTTCTTTGTAAAATGGCACTATTCTTGGAACCTACCAGCAGTAGATTGATTGGTAATCCCTAATAAAATATGCTCCACCACCCATTATCCGTACACGTAATTATTCGATTCCAGGATACATGTAAGTGGTTTCAGAATTATTCAGTCTCATCAACCAGAGCATGGTGCTCATATTCCATTCTTTTGTCTTTAGTCTTATAGTCTCCATGCATTTCCAAACTTGACTTGGATTAGCACATTTTTCCACTACCACTTTGTGGAGATTATTTCATACATTTGTAGTATTATTAGATTCTTTTGTCATGCCTATGGGATGTGTCCACTTGACTAGGTCATAGAGTACCCAGGCACTTGGCTGACTGTGAGGATATTTCTGGATGAGATTAACATTTGATTTGATAGATTGTTTAAAGCAGATTGCCCTCCCTTGTGTGAGTGGACCTCATCCAATCACTTGAAGACAGGAACAGATATAAAAGGCTGAGTAAGAAGTCTGTTGAGCTGGAATTTCTAGCCTTGAGTCTCATCCTGAAAATTTCTTTTCCAGCCTTGAGACTCATCCTGATCTACTGATTCTTCTTGGATATTAAAGCTGCCTGCTTCCAGACTGGACTTTACACCGTCTCTCCTGGTTCTCAAGCCATCAGACTCAGACTGGAAATGCACATCACCTCTCCTGGTTTCCAACTTGCTGACTGCAGATATCGGGACTTCTCAGCCTCCATAATCAAGTAAGTCAATTCTTTATAATAAATACATATATGTGCAAATATAAATACAAATATATAGGAATATAGATAGATAGGTGGACAGACATATCTCCCACTGGTCCTGTTTCTCCTGAGAACCCCAATACAGTCTGAATTTCATTATACAATCCCCTAACTTTCTAAATGATTTCTTTATTTGCATACATTAGGATTCACTCTTTGTGCTGTAAAGGTCTATGGGCTTTGACAAATGCATGGTGTCATGTGTTTACAATTACAGTATCATGCAGGCTAGTTAAAAATCTTAAAAGGTAAAACCCCCGGGGGTTAATGGGGGGATGAGGACACATTTGTAATACCTTAACCAATAAAGAAATTTTTTAAAAAAGTAAAACCCCCCATGCTTTATCGATTCAACTCTCTCTCCTTCCTAAATCCCTGGCAACCACTGTTCAAGATGATGCTTTGGTCAGAGATGGACCCATAAATGATAGTGGTCTCATAAGATTATAATGGAGCTGAAAAATTCCTATTGCCTAGTGATGTTGTATACTCATAGCGCAAAGCATTTCTCACATGTGTATGGCGATGCTGGTGTAAGCAAACCTGTGCTACAGATTGTATAAAAGTATAGCACATACAGTTACACACAATACTTAATAAATGTCTTTGCTGCTAGAAGGTTTATGTATTTACTATGGTATACTTTTTATTATTACTTTCTACTCATAAAAAGTTTTCTATAAAACAGTATGCTGTATTATGCGGCAGCAGGCTCATGCATCTCCCGTTTCCTACATCTCTTAATTGCATCATTTTCTCTTGTGCTTGATTTAACGTTTTGTACAGTAACATGCTCTATAAGTTTGTAGCCTAGGACAACAGGCTATATCATAAAACCAATGTGTGCAGTAAGTTTTACCAACTAGGTTTATGTAAGTACACCCTATGATGTTTGCACAAGGACAAAAATCGCCTAATGATGCATTTCTCAGAATGTAACCCTGTTGTTAAGTTGCATGTGACTATATATTAGTTGGCTATATCACTGGTTTGTTTATTAACTCGCCTATTAAAGGGCATCTTGGTTGCTTCCAGCTTGGTGACTATGAATGAATGTGCTAAAAACCTTTTTATATGAACATAAATTTTCAAATAAGTTGAGTAAGTACCTAGCAGTACAATATTGGAATGTATGGTAAGACTATGTTTAGCTTTTTTAAGAAACCGCCAAGCTGTTTTCTGAAGTGGCTGTACCAGTTTGTATTATGAACAGCAATGAATGAGAGCTTTCAAGATGTTTTGGAAAATAATATTCCTGTAGAATAAGCCATTGAAATATTTTTATGAGGAAAAGAAATATGAAAGTTATTATAGATCTCAACTTTAAAAACATAACAGTGTCATGAATAGATAGATTCTTGAGATTAAAATGGGAATTTCATTCAAAGTAACATCCAAAATTAAATCAATTTATTGAATTATGTATATGCCTTAGTAATGACTTTTTCATATTGGAACAGAGCAGAAGGCAGGATTGGTTTGAAAAATAATGTATTTTAAAATTAGGGCATAATTTTCCCTTTGTGTATATTCATTTTTCTTCAAACATTCAAATCTGTCACACAATTTGAGACACTAAGTCTCATTTCCTCTTTCAATGGCTTTGCTTTTTATAACAGATTATAGAGGAAGAAATAGCTATCTTGCAATACATTTTCAAATTAGTTTTCTATTTCTGGATAAGATAAAACTATCATCATTTAATTTGGGTGTCAATATCTTAAACAACTCTTTACCGTCAAGATTTAAACGATTCATTATTGATACTAATGTAACAGAAGTTACTGAAATACATTAAATATGTTTTATATATTTAACATACCAGTATCAACATATGGATTTACAGAAATCCATATATATGTCAATAATAGCCAAAATGTATAGTCAATACACCCTCCATATTTTCTCTATGTAAAAACCGATGCTCCTGTCATTACACATCAGCACTGGTTTGAACTGAATGTAGGTCATCTAACTGAATTATTGCTCATTAGAAAGCTAATTCTTTGTCATTTTATAATGTTGAAATTAGAACCTAAGTAATGCGAATCTTAAGATAATTTAAAGGAGCCATAGCATGTAATTCTCTAAGAAAAATATAAATTTTGCAAGAGGATTTTTTTGAAATAATAGTACCAACTCATTATTCTGCTTCCATTATTATCTTAGCATATAATTAAAAATAAGTTCTCTACTGACTTGTTTGATAAATAAATATTAGAAAGTGTTTTCAAAAATATTGAAAAGTATCCAAAACATTGGATGCTACAAAAAAAAGTATGACATAGGATATGGCGGAAAAAATCTTTGTTCATTTGTTTAATGACCATCACCCAAATGAATATAGACTGTTTCTTATAATTAGAAATAAAGGAAGGGAAAATAAAATAAAAGTTTAATTATGTTACATAAAATATAGTTGACCAGCATACACATTATAACATATGTTAAATACATATAATGGATGCCTGGGACGTACATGATTTTATATAATTAAATTTACTCCTCATGGCAATTTTTTGCCGTGGATGCTGTAGTGCACTGCACAGACCGCTTCATGTGCAGCAGGGAAAGTCTGCTTTATTGGGGCTAAATCTTTATGGGAGAAATAGAAATAGTGTGGAAACATGACTTATAAAATTTGGATGTTTTTCAAGTTTGAAGCATGATGTTGAAAGTGCTTTATTTACTACATGCATTTGTAGACAAATATTTATTGAGCACCTGCCATGTGCTGGCACTATTCTACGTACTGACAAGTAAAACTCTGCTTTCGAACAGCTTTACATTCTGGTGAGTTTTCAGTCGTGTGTTTAAGGGCTTTGGGAAGTAAAAAATGACAGATGTCAAGTTCCCTTAGGATTCCTATACAAGTATTTCTTCCCTCTTCCTCCTGTCAAAAGGCCCCAATCATTGATACTGTCTTTCCTGAAGGCTGGAATGTGTAAGTTTTACAAAGTGGATGTATATTTAGCTTAATTTACGTGAAAAAGAGAAAATTACTTGTAAAAGAATATAAGTTATTAACAGTGACTAATACTGGAATAATCTGGGAAGTTCCCAAGAAAGACGCTATGAAGAGCTAATATTTCACTAGAAAATAAGTTAATAAAACATGAAGATTTCAAAGACTTTAAAAAAGGAAAACGTGCCTTTTCAAATTGATATTTTTAAGATTTCACCCATTGAGATGAAATTATCTCAAATTATAAGTAGAAATTATAAAACCTTATTTTACATTATCAATAGAAAAATATCAATGAATAATTTAATTATATTATGGGCAGAGTTACCAATAGCATATAAAATGCTTTTGTGTGAATTAGAAAAAAGTACCCTCTCTGGGTAGATGAATCACAAAAGGGCACTTATTTTATAAAATTGACCTAATACCAAGTTAGGGTTCACAAAGAGATTCCACTCCTTCTTCAGGGGCTCTTGCTCAGAAAACCACCTGAAAAGAAACCCAGGCAGCAGACCTGATAAATGCGACTGGCAGAGGAGGAAGCAGACAGTTAAGCATCATCAGAAATGAACCAAGTATATGCAGCAAAAGTGAAACAGCAAATACTGGAAAATATCCAATCATTCTACAGTGATGAAATGATTTTATAGTTCTTTATGCTAAAAATGTGGTGGCAGGGGACTTTTGAATAAAAACATAAATACAAGTTGTCCACTATGCTTACAGCCCAAATAAGTGACAGGTGTCAGATTCTTTTATGATTAACACATATTAGCTCTTCTGGTCCCCATCAAAAGCTTCTAAATGTTGTTATTCTTTGGCTCCCAGATTGCTGAAAGCACCTTATGTTAGCATAACATTTTTCCATAACATTTAAAAGAACGAATTCAGATAATAATGTTATCTACATGTAAGTCTAACAAAAAATTTTGAAAGAAAGCAGGATGCACTCAATATCCTGTAAGTTGTTTAAGATTCATGTTTTTCTGACAGCTTAGAATCATGCATGCTGCATCTCATAAATATTGATGCCCAGAAGGTAGGGCTGAGTGTGAATTACTTAGTTTGCAATAATATAATAATAATAATAATCCTATCTAATAAAAGAGAAACATGGTAATTAGCTGTACCTCTGCTACCCTTCCCATTGGCTAATCAGGGCGATATGCAAATTAACTGCCAGCCAAGATGGTGGCCGGCAGCCAGGCAGCTTGAAGCGAACATGAGGCTTGCTTGCTTCAGTGATGGAGGACTCCAGCGTTCCCCGCCTGCCGCTGCCAGCCTCTGAGCTTGCAGTTTGAAACAATGTTACAAATATAGAAGCTAAACAAAACCTGAGAAACCTGCTTTCAGCCAGCTGGGCCTCAGAGCTGGAGTTGAAACAGTGTTTTGATTATAAAACCCAAATAAACCAGATACCTGCTTTCAGCAGCCGAGGTCTCAGAGCTGCAGCAAAGCCTCAGAGCTAAAGCTGGCCCAGAATAAAAAAAAAAAGAAAAAAAGGAGCGGTTGGGAGCTTCAGTCACCCGCGAGCCTGAAAACAGCCCTCAGCCCCTCACCCAGACTGGCCAGGCACCCCAGTGGGGACCCCCACCCTGAAGGGTGTGTGACCAGCTGCAAACAGCCATCATCCCCTCATCCAGGCTGGCCGGGCACCCAAGCGAGACCCCCACCCTGATCCAGGACACCCTTCAGGGCAAACCAGCCGGCCCCCACCCATGCACCAGGCCTCTATCCTATATAATAAAAGGGTAATATGCCTCCCAGCAGCGGGATCAGTGGAGCCGCGAGGCCTCCCGGCACCGGAATCAGCATGACAGGGGGCAGCGCCCAAACCCCCTGATCGCCCTGCGGCTCTGTGTGTGACAGGGGGCAGGGCCACAACCTCCCTATCCGCCCTGCTCTGTTTGTGACAGGGGAAGGCACCCCAACCCCCTGATCAGCCCTGCTCTGTGCCTGATAGGGGAGAGCTCCCCAACCCCCTGATCGCCCTGCGGATCTGTGTGTGACAGGGTGCGGCACCCCAACCCCCTGATCGGCCCTGCTCTGTGTGTGACAGGGTGCGGCGCCCCAACCCGCACCCCCCCACAGGCCCTGCTCCGTGTGTGACGGGGTAGAGCCATAACCTCCCTATCGGCCCTGCCCTGAGTGTGACAGGGTGCGGCGCCCCAACCCCCTGATCTGCCCTGCTCTGTGTGTGACAGGGGGCGGTGCCCCAACTCCCCTATCGGCCCTACTCTGTGAGTGACAGGGGGGAGCTCCTCAACCCCCTGATTGGCCCTGCTCTGTGTGTGACAGGGGGCAGCGCCCCAACCCCCTGATTGGCCCTGCTCTGTGAATGACAGGGGGTGGCGCCGCAACCTCCCCATCGACCCTGCCTTGAGTGTGACAGGGGGCGGTGCCCCAACCCCCCAATCGGCCCTACCCTGAGCGTGACTGAGGGTGGCATCGCAACCTCCCAATCTGCCCTGCTCTGTGCATGACAGGGGGCGGCGCCCCAACTCCCCAATTGGCCCTGCTCTGAGCCTGACCAGGGGCTGCACCTAGGGATTGGGCCTGCCCTCTGCCACCTAAGCCAGCAGGTCGTTATCTCCTGAGGGCTCCCAGACTGCGAGGGGGCACAGACCGGGCTGAGGGGTCCCCCCTCCCCCCCAAGTGCACAAATTTTTGTGCACCGGGGCTCTAGTAATAATAATAATAATAATACTTAACTTGTAATAGGAAGCCTAGATGTAGGTATGTGTGTGTGTGTGTGTGTGTATGTATGACAGTAGACTATTTCTAATGTCTGAGAGCAAAATGACATGGTGGCCAGAGAGAAAAAGTGTATGGCATGCTTATGACATTCTTACTCCTTTCTCCCTCCCTCCCTTCTTCCCTCTCTCCCTTCCTCCCTCCTTCCCTTCTTTTCTCCTTCCTTCTCAGCTTTGAACTGTACCTACCTTGATTTCCCACTTTGAAATGCAAATACAAATCTGAAGCAGATGCTGAGATGGAGTTGGAAGCCAATTGTAGTTGCAATTGTGGCTATGACTGAGTTGAGTTTGTGGTAGTCTACAGCTACTTACAAGTCTCTATTCTGTTTCTGCAGGAGACAGTCTTGTGAATGAAACATAGATATGATGGGGACAATCAGCATCAAATTCTTTAGTATCCCTCTAGGGCAGTGGAGGCGAACCTTTTGAGCTCGGCATGTCAGCATTTTGAAAAACCCTAACTTAACTCTGGTGCCGTGTCACATATAGAAATTTTTTGATATTTGAAACCATAGTAAAACAAAGACTTATATTTTTGATATTTATTTTATATATTTAAATGCCATTTAACAAAGAAAAATCAACCAAAAAAATGAGTTCGTGTGTCACCTCTGACACGCATGTCATAGGTTCGCCATCACTGCTCTAGGGACTAGCCGCATACTACTTCGTACTCCCATATGTTTAACCCCTCCCTTCCCACCTCCCTTCCTACACCCACCTCTCAACCTGCCCCCCACCTCTCCAGGACACAATATTGACTTTGATTTACTCTCATGTATGGGGGTTGCACTATCAACTGCAAAGTAGCTATCTCAATTATACATTTGGGGACAGAGGGGATGATAATTAGGCAGGAGATTATACACTTGGGGACTGAAGGAATTGCAGCTGGTGTATGAGTAGATCTACTGGATCCACTGTAAGCCAGCACTTTCCTGAACTTCGTTCATCTCCTGCACCTCATATGCTCTCACTCTACCAGGAAGGTAATAATGTGCTTCAACTCTTTGACTACAAATATTAATTGAGATTCTATTTACAACAATCATTAAATTGTTCACTTTTTCCCTGGCTGATATGACTCAGTGTACAGAGCGTCGACCTGTGGACTGAAGGGTCCCGGGTTTAGGTTCGATTCCGGTCAAGGGCTCATGCCTGGGTTGCGGGCTTGATCCCAGCAGGGGATGTGCAAGAGGCAGCCAATCAATGATCCTCTCTCATCATTAATGTTTCTATCTCTCTCTCTGTCTCCCTTCCTCTCTGAACTCAAAAATATATATGTATTAGAGGCCTGATACACAAAAATTTGTGCACTCGGGGGGGTCCCTCAGCCTGGCCTATGCCCTCTTGCAGTGTGGGACCCCTCGGAGGATGTCCACCCCAGTGTGGACCCTCACCCCATGGAGGTGTGACAAGCCTGGGTGAGGGGCTGATGGCTGTTTTCAGGCTGGCCACACCGCCTTTAGGGTGGGGGGTCCCCACTGGGGTGCCTGGCCAGTCTAGGTGAGGGGCTGGGGGGCTGAGGGCCGTTTTCAGTCTGGCCAAGCACCCTGGCGACGTAAGCTTCCACCCTCTCCTTTTTTTTTCTTTTTTTTATTCTGGGATTTATTTACCTCCTATAATTGAAACTTTGTTGCCTTTAGCGGAGGCCTGCGGAAAGCTTGGCTTCCTCTATTGCCAGGGGCAACCCACTCCTGCTTGCTCCAGCTCAGTGGCCACGGCTGGCTGAAAGCAGGTATCTGGGGTTTGTTTACCTTCTATAATTGAAACTTTGTTGCTTTCAGTGGAGCTCAGAGCCAGTCTGCGGAAGGCGGGGAACCTTGGCTTCCTCCATCACTGGAGGAAGCAAGCCTCCTGCTCAGTCCAGCTCTGTGAACGCCGGCCGCCATCTTGGTTGGGTTACTTTGCATATAGCCGCTCTGATTGGCTGGTGGGAGTGGCTTAAGGTATAGCGAAAGTATGGTAAATTTGCATGTTTGTCTTTTATTAGTATAGGATTTTTTTTAAATGTTCACTTTTCCCCAGTGAACCTGAATAAAACACCATAAGCTCCTTTTAGCAAAACTTGCGTAAATGTTACTGTGTATCATTGCCATGGTATTGCAGGATCCTTTCCCAAAGGAACAGCACATTTACTTTAGTCAACAGGCTTTATGCCTGGAAGCTCACCCGGGTGTAGATAATGGGCAAGGGATTTTGACTTCTTATTTGGGAGACTCAGCCTCCCAGTAATCTTTCCTTGATTTCTTCTGCCGGTACAAGCTAAGACCATGGCAGCTCCCCATATATTTACTCTAAGGAAGTTTTGTTCTGTTAACCATCTCCGTAACTCTCTGTGGATCATCCCCTCAGCTACCACTTTACCTTGATGCTCATTACAATTATCAACCCCTGGTTTTTGGCAATTAAGTGTCAACACTTGGTCTCTTAACTTTAGAGTCCTGTCTTCTCCATCCTCTCTGAGAAAGGAGAGGGTCTTGGATGCCCCCCACCCCTTTCCTCTTCTTCCATAAGCAAAGTGTCCTCTGTCAGGACACACTGAAAGAGAAAGTCTGGCCTAGGGCCATACCACCCTGAACATGCCTCATCTTACCTGAAAGAGGGAGTCTGTAACATACCCTACAAGGTGCCACTCTCCTTCAACAAGTTTAGCAAAATTACCTCCTTCATCATGAAGGCAAACTAGTCAAGTCTCTACAGTTTCTTTGGAGTATGAGGCAAAGTAATTCCAGAGGGCTTTACACGCTGTTTCACCGAAGGCACAAATCTCAGTCACTGGCTATGTCACAGGACATACATGAACACCAGGGATCTACACAGACATAATAGTCATTTGGTCCCATTGTAGGAGGACCATTAGCAGTAGCTAGGGAAATGCCCCCCTCGCTTTCCTTGAGCCCCTTCCTTCGATTTCTAACTTGATAGAATGTGTAAGCTCAGCTAGGGAGTTGGAGGCTAAAGAGAAGGACCCATGATCTCCTTCGGAACTGAAACGTTTCTGGAAACAATCTTCTAGCACCCCCCAAGGAAGATTCATTGGCATGACGGGCACAGTGCCCAGTGGGACCCTCAGGCTTTTTGCTTTTCCAGAATGACATTTTGTGTAATTGAACACCCTGCTCACTGTGCCAGTTTTGTCATGCAATCAGGTGTGATGGTGGTCAATTATGACAATGAGCCAAACTAAAATTAAAAATTAAGTCTTTATTCACTTATAACAGCAATGCATGCATGCAAGGAGAGAGAGAGAGAGAGAGAGAGAGAGAGAGAGAGAGAGAGAGAGAGATGCTGGCTCTCCCATGTTGAATTTTTCCCCATAGACTGTCACTAGGTGAGTGTCAGGTGAATGCAGAACAGATGGGGAAATGATCTCACTGACAACAAGCTCTGAGCAAAAGATAACTCCCTCTTTATGGACCCATGGGCCAGGATGGGGATAGAAGGAAGGGCGGGTAGGAGTGGACAGGTAGGTACTCAGTCAAAGTGGAGAAAAGTGCCTCAGCCAAGGCCTCCTAATAAGTAGGCAGAGGCTCCTTGGCTCAAGTGCACATGTGCACATGAACATGGCTGGCTAGAGTGTCTGAGTCCTTGACTGCAACTCATTCCAGAAACCAGCAATGCCCTGGCTGTTCACCAAGTCTGAAATGGAGTGGGCAACTTTCCCCATGAGCCCTGCCAGGCAAAGCTTTTGCAATTGCCTTGGATCAGGCCTAAAAAATCACATATAAGAGGTGTGTGTTTTTTTTTCTCATTTTACAAAATACAGATATAACATCTACCATACAGAGCAGTAATTATATTAAAAAAGATATTTAAAGATTGCAACACAAAGTTAATTCTTTTTCCAGGAGCCAGAACTGGACTCCTCACGGTATGTTGGCTTTTGATGAAGAAGGGTGGACTTTGTCTACAGGCTCAGAAGATTCAGAGAATTTTAGGGTTTTAGAATTTTTAAAAGTATCCTCACAGAAATTCCATACCAGATATTAGGGTCCTCGGTTTTCCCAACCAGATCACAGTTGACATTAGAAATCTGCCTTGGGTAGGCATTTAACTGTCTTTTAAGTTCATCCATTCTTCTAAGTCCTAGGCTTGATTCTTGGCTTTCACCATTTCATTGCCGAAGAAAATGAAAACTTCACTGTATGCAACCAAAGAGACTTTCTAGTTGACAATATCATGCTATGTAGACTCAGCTATTATTATCTTTTTGTCACACCTCAATAACACAGTAGCCATTAATACCAGTGTCCTCATAACTACTATTTCTCTTATACCTCTTGAAAGCCTAATATATCACACCCACAAGTATATTTTCTTCTACTGTTATGCTACTATCATAGGTCACCACCACCGGGGGTTGTCTGCACTCTACCTACTATCTATAAGTCATGCAGACTTCTTTGTCAAAAAGACAGTGATTGATCCAACTCCAAAACTCCTGCTTAATGTTTGCTTGCCTAGGCCACTCCTGATATCACCTGTCACAAACTGGGTTTTCCAAAAGCACATGCAAAATGGTTTATCAGGAATCAATACCTGTGGAAGAAAGCTGAAGGAAGCAACAGCTGGCAAAAGAAGAATTTGAGCTGTGATGCACCTGCCTCGGCTTTCTTATGTAGCTCTTTGTTAAACAGACCACGAGGTTGCTGATAGCTAAAGGCTAGCTGCTGGTGGCACTCCCCACACCTGGACAGCAAGGAGATCTGACAGTACATCAACATGTCTACCACACTCTTCTCCCTATAGCTTATTTTAATACATTGGACAGAGGTCCAACAGGTACAGACAGTTTCAGCCAGTCATTCACAGTAAGCACCTCAATCATTCACAAGAGACAACATGGCATCAGGCATGGAATCAGACAGACCTGGGTTTGTATCTCAACAGTGCCTTTTGAAAAGCTGTGTGACTTTGAGCAAGTCAATCAGCCTCCTTAAAATTCAGTTCTCTCTCATCTACCTTATATAGATTCAACAGCCACCATAAAGAGCAGTCGTGGTGTGCCATGCCCATTTGACTCAGAGGTTAGAGTGTTGGCCTGCAGACTGAAGGGTTGTGGGTTCGATTCTGATCAAGGTTGTAGGCTCCATCCCCGGCCCTGGTCAAGGCATGTGCAGGAGGCAACCAATTGATGTGTCCTTCTCACATTGATGTTTCTCTCTGTCTCTCACTGTCCCTTCCACTCTTTCTAAAAAAAAAAAAATCAATGAAAAAATATATATTTGGGTGGGGGTTAAGAACAACAACAAAAAGAACAGTAGTAGTGTGGTGAAATAAAAGTTAAAGGTGAAACACAATATGAATTCCTAACCTACCTCCCTTCATTTACTAACTTTTCTCAAGCATGTTTATGTGCTCCTTTGTCTTTGTATGCATTGATTGCTTTCAATTATATTATTACCACCTTAGTCAAGATTATCCCATGAAAGCACTTTGTAAACTCTAAGCTTCCTAAAAATGTAGGGCTATTTTTGTTTGGTTTTATGCAAAAGATACATGGTAGAGTGCAAGGAGCACAAAATTGCTGGCTTCACACCCAGTTCTGAAATATACTAAGTGATCAAGGCATGTTGTTTAATTTATTGAGAACCAGTGTTCCTATCTCCAAATGTAAGGTAAAACTCTCTGAACTGCCTGGATCATAGTGAAGGATTCAGAAATAAATAACTTAATGTAAATGAGAGTGCTCAATAAACTTTACAAACTCCATGCAAGTGCAAAATAGCGTTGTTGTCACAATTCCGATGGCCCCTAAATGAGTTTCTCAATATTCTAGCCCACTCTAACACACAAAAGCTAAATAAGTTAGCTAAAAGCAGATCTCAGATTATATTATTTCCCTTCTTAAAATTCATCACTAGTATCCTTTTGCCTCTCAAAAAAAGGTCATACTTCTTAGCCTGGCATTTAGAGCCCTCTTAATTTTAGAGGGTTATCATCATTATTCGTGAACACAAGTGATAAATGCTCCTGGAAAACTGCACAATTTTTTTAATGTGAAAGAATTTCAACCTAAAATGGATGTGTACTTTGTTCATTGGATTCCACATATAAAAGAAACCGCATGGTATTTGTCTTCTCTTTGACTGACTTATCACGAAATAGAAACAGAGACATGAACACAGGCAACAGACTGACAGCTGTCAGAGGGGAGGGAGGTTGGGGGACTGGATGAAAGAAGATGAAGGGATTAAGTAAAAAATATATACAAAACACATAGACATAGACAACAGTGTGGTAATAGAGGGAAAAGGGGGTGGGGAGTAAGTAGAGGTGGGAAAAGGGGGGGATGGGGACAGAAAGAAACTTTAGGGTGATGGGCGCATGATGCAATGTGCAGATGATGTTATATTTAGTTGTGTACTTGATACCTGTATAGTTTTGCTAACCAATGTCACCCCAATAAATTCAATAAAATAAAATGGACATGGATGATATAAATTAAAAATTTCACACATGTGCCTTTATTTATTTTTATTTTTTAAAAATATATTTTCATTGATTTCTACAGAGAGAGTGGGTGGAGAGATAGAAACATTAATGAGAGAAGAACATCATTGATTGGCTGCCTCCTGCAGGCCCCCCACTGGGGATCGAGCCTGCAACCCAGGTATGTGCCCTGACCAGGAATTGAACCAGTGACCTCTTGGTTCCTGGGTCTTCATTCAACCCCTGAGCCACACCAACCAGGCACACATGCTTTTAGAAAAATGAAATTTAAGGACTGAGAAATTGATTTCCAGTAAATGCCTGATTTATAGAAAACTGATAGTATTGGAATATTTGTAAATGATAGAGAGTTGTTCGGGGATTGACTCAAAGGGAGATTAGAAAGTTTAGCCTATGGTTTCCAGAGACATAAATAAGAAATGACCTCAGTTGGGTTGAACTCACAAAAGAAGCTGAATTGAGTTTTGTTTCTATGACTAGACTGGTTTTATCCCTTGAGGGAATTTTCAAAGCTGGTCTCCATTTGATTTTTAACAGACTCCTCGGTTCACATTCTCTGCCTATAAATACAAACTAGCCCGAATCCTCAACAGACTCGCTTATAGCTTGCTACTGTTTGTATGCCCCAAGTCCTAATTCCTCTGCCGTTCTCATATAAATTCATTACTTTTACAACCTTGAGCGTGCCTTTGTTTACCTCTTTGTTTAGGGTGACAAAAACAATTAGATAAGCTATATATGCTTTTTGTAATAAGAGAACCAGCACAATGTAAAACTATGCCAAACACATGCAATGACCTGTGTTAATGACCTTATGAGCATTTGGTCATTCTAGTCTTCTTCCTTAGAGAAAGGTAAGTACATATACAAAGAGATGTTTCGTTTCTCTAGTTTTTCCCCTTTTTATTCCAAGATATAGTCTTTATATAAAATTAATTAGAACTCGTACTTTGTATTGCATTTTTACTTTCCAAAATATCAATGTGATTCTGGTATGCAAATAACTTGGATGTCATTAAGTCAGTTCTCTACAATTACAATAAAATTTACATGGAGGTAAAAGGAAAATAAATTAATAATTTATTTTGCTCTCATCAAGGAACCGAGGTTTTAGGGCAGACTGCCACTGCAAAACCTAGAGAGGCAGGCAAACCCATGAAAAGACAGCAACTGTGATCTGTTTACCTGGAACAAAAGTTGCTGGAGCCATTGAGTAGTAGATACACTTACGTGGTAATTTTGATTAAATTTTGGAGGCTGAGTGGACTAGCTTAATAGTGAAAAACTAACTTCTGGTGCCTCAGTCATTTTGGTGCCCACAACAACTGCTTGGGCCTTCTCTCTATAAATTCACCAGTTTCTCAGAGTGAGATCTGAGAAAAATCCTCTCAGAAACTTAGATCTGTATTAAAAAGAAAGAAACATCAGAGAAGGAATAAGTGATGGTAAATAAGTATATTATTATTCTTATTTGTAATTGATCTAAAACATAACTTTGTTTAAAGCAATAAATGCACTGAGTGGTTATAGCAGATGGATAAGTGAAACGAATGACAACAATGTCACAGAAACAGGAGTGAGGAATTAGGAATACTGTTTTGTCTGTGACACATGGGAAGCAGAATAGTATTATTTAAAGAAGGATTCTATGAGTTTAAAATGTATATTGTAAACTCTGGGGCAACCACTAAAATGTTTCAGAAGTATAAAAGATATGTAGAGGAAGGAGACGGCATGGAATTATATAAAATGCTTGATTAAAACTAGAGAAGGCAGCCCTAGCTGATTTGGCTCAGTGGATAAACCGTTGACTGTCGGCCTGTGGACTGAAGGGTCCTGGGTTCGATTCCAGTCAAGGGCACGTACTTCAGTTGCAGACTCCCAGCCCCGTTCGGGAGCAAGCGGGAGGCAACCAATCGATGTGTCTCTCTCACATCAGTGTTTCTCTCTGTCTCTCCCTCTCCCTTGTACTCTCTCTAAAAATCAATGGAAAAAATATCCTTGGGTAAGGATAAATAAATAAATAAATAAATAATAAATTAATAATAAATAAATAAAACCTAGAGAAGGCAGGAAAAGGGGTTAACAAAGAACAAATTCATTCAATGAATAGATAAGTTGCAAAAATGGTACATATTAATCTAAACATATAAATAGTCACTTTATATGTTAATGGTCAAAACACATTGTGGGAACCAAGCCAGAGAAGCCTGGGAGTCAAGGCCAATTAAAGCACAGAGGCCTTGTTGTCAATACACCGGACTGTTCAAGGCTACTCTGTGCCTAGGCACACAGCTGCAAGGCACAGCGATCTCCAGGTATGCTGTGCCCTTCTGTAACCCAAATGATTGATGTCACTGTTGGCAACTAGCCTTCTTTGTCTCTAGAGCAGGGGTGGGGAACATCTGGCCGGTGGGCCGCATAAGGCCCATGAAATCATTTGGTCTGGCACTGCCAAGGCATTGGGGGTGAGTTAATTAAATGTTTAACCAAATATAACAGGCTAATTTTTAAGTTGATAATTTTGTATGGCCTGTGAATGGTGTTACAAATATCCAAGTGGCCCTTAGCAGAGAAAAGGTTCCCACCCCTGCTCTAGAGTGATATACAGGTTGCTGACCAGCTAGTGTGAGCAGCTGAGGCAGTAGGCACAGAGCATGTAGCTCCTATGTGTGCAGGAGAGGCTAGAGAGCTCAGACAGAGCTGAGAGCTGGGACTGCCATGATGTAAGACTAAGAGCTCATAGAGACCTCAGATACAGCTGCCATGTTAATCAGCTAGAGTGTGCTGGGCAGGAGAGACAGGAGAAGCTGCTGAGGTAGAGAGCTTAGGTATCGCTATGATATGAGGCGATGAGTCTAGGGGGCAGCATGCGGATGCTCAGATAATAGCTGTGGGTCCAGAGATGGCTACTACTTTGTGCAAAAGATCTATCTGGTATACGGCTGCCTGCCTGAATGGACTTTACTGTGATGAAGGACTGTTTTCTCTGACAGCTATATGGCCACTGGCTTCTGCAATGAAGACTCGTTCTTATACAACCACAGCTTCTCATGGCTTCTCTGTCTAAGACTCGGCATCCAAAAAACTCCAGCCCAAGGCGGGGGGGGGGGGGGGGGCGGGGGGGATGAGACCCCAATACCTGTAACTAGTGAGCAGAGGATAAAGGAGGAACTTGGACTAAGTTCCCAACAGTTAGTACAGTGGGAAGGGTTCAAGAAGGAACCTGCCCTGGCGAAGTCAGGAAGAATTTAGAAGAATATATGGACTCAGAGCATCAGAGCTCATGCAGGGCTCCTGCTGGCTCCAACACACGTCAATACAAAACACTATTACAGTAAAAATAAAAAATAAAAACAAGAAACCCACTTTAAATATAAAAACTCAGTAAAAGATGGAAAAGCATTACCATGCTAACACTAACTAAAAGAAAGCAAGAAAGCTGGAGTAGCTCTATTAATTTCAGACATTCAGACAAAGAAGACTTCAGAGCAAGACACATTCTCATGGATAAAAAGGTCACTCTTAAAGAAGACCTCATCTCAAACATACATGCACTGACAACAGGTCATTGAAATACATGAAGCAAAAATAGATTGAACATAAACAAGAAAACAGACAAGTCTAGTATTACAGTTGGACTTCAACACACCTCTTTCAGTAACTGATAGGTTAAGCAGGCAGAAAATCAATAAAGATATAAATGATATGAATAGCACTGTCACTCTTAACTTGATCTAATTGACACAGAATACTCCACCCAACAACAGCAGAATCTAAATTAGTGCCAAACCCTCATGGAACATGCAACCAAAATGAACCACATTCTGAGCCTTACCCATCTTAATGAAATTTATAAATTATAAGTCATATAAATGATGTCCTTCAACCACAATGGAATTCAACTAGAAATCAAAACAGAGAACTAGCTGAAGAATCCCCAAATATTGGAAAATTAAACAGCAAGCTTCTAAATAACCAAATTGTCCTGGGATGGCCCATCGCTCCTACTTCAGATTCAGGGATCTGAACCGGAATCCTTTCAGTTGGCTGAGGGCAACAGAGTCCATTGCCCTCCCTTTGGAGTGGCACTCTCTCATCTCTAAGGACAGACTGACCCATGTTCAACTATTGTTCAAATGGAACCTTCTCCAATTCTGCCTTTGTCATACTTGTTTGAATATTTGCTACTACCACCAAGATCTGCACCTGCAGTGTTTCACCCAGACCCATGCCCTAGGCTTTAAGGCTCACCCCAGTGGCATCCCTGCCTTTAGGGCATAGCATTCAGGGGTTGGGAATTAGGAAAGGCCCTTCCCACACTTATCTCTTGCTTGCTGCTTATACCAGCAATGGCCAGACATGGGCCAAATGTTCCAGTACAATCTGTTTTCAGTGTAAATTGATTTGGCACATGAGTTCTTTTTATGTATATACTAGAGGCCTGTGCATGAAATTCATGCACTCGGGTGGGCGGGGGCGGGGGATGTCCCTTAGCCCGGCCTGCACCCTCTCGCAGTCCAGGAGCCCTCAGGGGATGTCCAACTGCCACGGAGGCAGGAGAAGCTCCTGCCACCGCTGCTGTGCTTGCTAGCTGTGAGCCTGGCTTCTGGCTGAGCAGCATTCCCCCTGTGGGAGTTCCTGCATTGAGTGTCTGCCCCCTGGTGGTCAGTGCACATCATGGCAACCAGTCGTTCTGCCATTCGGTCTATTTGCATATTAGCCTTTTATTATATAGGATATTTTATTGATTTCAGAGAGGAAGAGAGAGAGAGATAGAAACATCAATGATGAGAGAGCATCATTGATCAGCTGCCTCCTGCATGCTCCACACTGGGGATCCAGCCCACAACTGGGCATACATCCCGACTGGGAATCAAACTGTGACCTCCTGGTTCATAGGTCAATGATCACCCACTGAGCCACACCAGCCAGATGGAATATGAGTTTTTAAACACTCCTTTGTAGGTCCAACTTCCATGGCCACCACCCTGCTGGCATTAATATTTTCTTTAGCTGAAAAATTCATCATATTATAGTCTTTGTCTGCATTTCTCTTCATAATATCTCTCCCATAATATTCATGATATGAATATAAAAGACTATTCAAATATCTCTCCACAATATCCAAATAAATGTGGGAAAATTATGTCTGCATAATTTATTCAATCATTTTTTATTGATGATGATTCATTTTTTTGTTGTTGTCTTTTCTCTCTAAGAGCAATGATTCTCGAAAAGTTTTTGGAGGCATAATTTTATATGTCATGTTTTGATTTTTATAGGATAGATTCCTAGGAATGGGGTTGCTTGGTAGAAGAATATAAATTTTTTTAAGTATATGATACCAGATTGTTTTCTGGGAAAGCAATAAAATGAGAAAAGTCTTTCACCAATGATAAATGATAGAGTTGCTTCACATGTCTTTGCTAGCAGTTGGTTTTAGAGTATATTTCAATTCTGGCAGCTTGGTAGAATGAAGTAGTTTTTCATTTTTGCTTTGCTATTCATTTCTCAGACTACTAAGTTGAGCATATTTTCCGGTTTTTGCTATCCATATAGAATTACTCATTCATATTTATAGTTGCTTTGGCATTTTATATTTAATTTTTATCATACTTAAGTATTTTTTCTAGTCCCACTTTCTCAGAGTTCTAATTAGGCATTTCTTTTTAAAATATATTTTCAGCATTTTAGTGATAAAAATGTATAAAGTTTCCTCTAATTTGTTAAGAAAATGAATTATACTGAAAGATCAATCATTAATGGAACAACTCCAGCATTTTTAAAATAAATTGTATTGGGGCCTGGCATAATCCTTTGAAATAATGATGGTTTTATTTGGCAATGGTTTTAGAACCTTTGCTTTTATAATAATAAATGAGGTGTTACTATCTTCATAGGTTTTAATATTAAAGTTATGATGGCTTCATATAATGAATTGGGAAGTTGTACATTTCCTAAGCACTAGAATAATTTAGACAGCATTGAAATCATATTTTATTTATAGGCTGAGATAGCTTCCATTTTTAATGCTTTTTCTTAATTACCATTTTAGTCTTTTTTCTTTTTTTTCATAATTGGCCTATGAGGTTTTCCACTTCTCTTGAATTTGTTTTGTTAATTTATACTTTGCTAGGACATAATCCATTTCCTATAGGTTTTTTTTCATACTTTCATATAATACTCTCTTATGGCTCTTTGCAAAATTTCTATTCATATTGCCATTTGTATTCTAAGAATATATTGAAACATAATTGATAAGTAGCAATATAACGCTTTCTGATCTGCTTGCAAACTTAAAAGACAAACACATTTGTTCAGATGTTACTATTTCATGTTTTCTAAACAGAAATTTTTAGAGAACTCAAAAAGTAACATTTGGCATTCATTGATAATTTTTTTTGGGGGGGTGGGGATAATTATATTTGGAATCCTTAAATTAGAAATTTTACCACCACAGAAAGCCATTAAACCATTGATGATTTCATAGGATTTTAAAACATTTCTAAAGCATACATTTGCAACTATTTAAAGGGAATAGCAAATGTGCTTTCATACTAAGCTTAAACAAATTTCATGTCTGAATTTAGCAGGAACAAATCTTTCTATGGCTTGAATAAGAGTGATGCATCCTTGTATTTGAAAGAGGCCCAATAAAGAGCCCTCTTATTTTCTATCTGACTTCTGAACCAATTGAAATATAACATACAAGCCAGTAAATGGGGTTTAAAATATCACCTGTATTAGTGATAAAGCTGTCACTGGAAAATCTGTCCAAGATATGCTGGTAAGCAGGCTTTCTAATAACAAACCCCCAAATGAGACAAACTTGGCTGCCAAGGCATGGAAGCATTGGAACAAGGAAAGTGTCCCCCAGCATTCTTTCCACTCCCCCCACCCCCCGCCACTCCACCCCACCCCCAGAACAAAGAGCCTTCCCAAGGAGTCAAATCCTGGTGTCAACTGAATCCAAGAGCTTCAGAAAAGATTAGTTAGTACCACAGCTTTTTTATCCACTCATTTACTGATGGGTACTTGGGTTGCCTATAAATCTTGGCTATATAAATAATGCTGCAATGAACATAGAGGTGCATATATTCTTTCAAATCGGTGTTTTTGTTTTCTTCAGATATATTCCCAGAAGTGGAATTGCTGGATCATAAGGCTGTTTCATTTTTTAAAAATTTTGAAGAAACTCCATACTGTTTACCACAGTGGCTGCACCAATCTGCATTCCCACCAGCAGTGCACGAGGGTTCCCTTTTGTTTGCATCCTCGCCAATACTTGTTCGTTGATTTATTGATGATAGCCATTCTGGCAGGTGTTAGGTGATATCTCATTGTGGTTTTAATTTGCATTTCTCTAATTATTAGTGATGGAGCTGTGGTACATTTACACAATGGAATACTACTTGGCCGTAAAAAGAAGGCATGGATAGAACTGGAGAGTATTGTGCTAAGTGAAATAAGCCAGTCAGAGAAAGATAAGTACCATATGATTTCACTTACTTGTATAATCTAATGAACAAAATAAACTAATAAACAAAATAGAAACAGATTCATAGATTCAGAAAACAGACTGACAGCTGTTAGAGAGGAGGGGTTTTGGAAATGGGTGAAATGGGAAGGGATTAAGAAAAGAAAACACTTATACACACACACAACAATAGGGTAATTACCATAGGGAAAGGGGGTAGATAAGGTAGAATAGGGTAAAGTGGGTATAAATGGTAATGGAAGGAAACTTGACTTTGGGAGGTGAGTACATAATACAATATACAGGTGATGCATTATAGAATTGTACAGCTGAAACCTAAATAATTGTTTAACCAATGTCACCCCAATAAATTTAATTAAAAAGTTAAAAAATAGAAAAAAAATTAGTTAGGCGTTGCATTCCTAGTTACTTCTTCAAAATTTACCAATAGTATAAGTCACTCCTTGTCTTCTAACAAGGAGTAGGAGAGATTGGGTAGAGATCCTAGGAGTGTTAGGCCCCTTGGCTTTCCTCCATAGGTGAAGAAACATTCAGAACAGAAATATTCCCACTCTACTCCTTAGAATTATTGACTTTCATTTATTTATTCCTTCACTCTAGGCCAGTGGTCGGCAAACTCATTAGTCAACAGAGCCCAATATCAACAGTACAACAATTGAAATTTCTTTTGAGAGCCAAATTTTTTAAACTTAAACTATATAGGTAGGTACATTGTTATTGACTTAATTAGGGTACTCTTAAGGCTTAGGAAGAGTCACACTCAAGGGGCCAAAAAGCCTCATGTGGCTCGCGAGCCGCAATTTGCTGACCACGGCTCTAGGCCATTAAGAAGATAAAATCTTCAAACATTACTCTAGAATACCCTTATAGTTCACTCCCCAAAAACAGTATTAATGCCATTTTCAAAATTGATAAAATCTGAAGATAGTTTATTGTCTACTTTCGAGATGCCAGTTCCCTTTCCCTCAAGGTTGACTAACACAATGTGAAGAAAAATACAGTGAATGTATACTGCTTTTTTTATTCTTTATTTTGGTATTGAAGTAGATATTGGTGCTTCTAGAATGCCCTGGAAAGAGTTGTATGAGTATGGGGACAGCAAATAGACCTTATACTGGTAACACCATGTTTGGCCCAGATATCACAGGTGGTAGATGCCTATATCACAGCAGTATGTAGACTTTTCTGTAGTATTTTTTCCTGCCATTCCTAAAAAACAATAAAACACAGTAGTGTCACCTTCAGAAAAACATAAATAATAACCTTCTATCCTCAATATAAATTACTTAGCCTTATGGTAAAGTACTCTGTAACCCGGCTCTTGCCCATCTCTCTCGAGTTTTCTCTCATCATGTCCCTCCTAGTATTCACTAATACAGATCTAATAAACTATTTTCAGTTTCTTAAACCTCCCAGCCTCTCTCTCACCATTGGATCTGTATACACATTGATTGCTTTGCTGGAACACTCTTACCCATTCCCACTCTTCTCTCTTTTACTCCTGAATAACTGCTCAATTTTCTGAGAGGCAGTCCATGAACTAGGGAGGATATTCAAAACATTTAACAAGTATGGCTCAGGCCCTAGTGACTAATTAGAGTGAACATAGACTAATTGTGCTGGAACAGAATCATGGAAGGTTTACATTTTTCAGAGATTAACCCCTTAATGGCGGGATCAGACAAAGTATGGGAGGGAGGTCCCTGGGTGACCTGGGTGTGAGGAGAAATACTTGGGAGAATAGGCAGAGGCTAATTACCATACTGTAAGGAGTATTTCACTATTTTAATTAGTGGTTCATCCATCCTTTTGTTAACTACTTGAATGTCTCCCTTTTTATAAATAAAACCCATGAGGAGGTTAGGTATCCTTTCTATGTTCTGCCATAATATTTACTGCCATGGTCACACTATTATAATTCCAATTTACTTCACTAAGTGAAAAGCTCTCTAAAGTTAAGGACCTTATCTTGTTTGTCGTTGTGCTGTCAGCACCCAACAGAGGGAACAAAACTTAGTAGACAAAATTCATAGATACTTGTGAAAGGGAAAGAACGATTGAGAAGGAGACAGGAGAGATAGGGAGCAGGGGAGAGAGGGAGGAATTACAGTACAAGTCCTATTACTTGTACTATTTAAAATGTTAAGAAAGTATTAGGAGTAGAAGACTTAATCACTTAATCCAACTTCCTTCTTTTATAAACAAAGACATAAATTTAAAGGAGTTAGTATTTTACCCAGCACCATGTAGCTAAGGAAAGTACTCAAGTGCCATAGGCCAAGATTTTATTTCCCTGAACCTTCTGCAAGTCAAGATTAAACCTTACTGACAAAATACGGTATGTCCCATTAACATCCATGTAACTTTTTTACTTTGGAATTGAAATTTTTGAAGATATCCCATAGCTACCACAAATAAATTCAGTGCATTTCAGGAAGGCTGGTGTCTTTCAGTGATGCTATTTGATACTCATCTATAATAATAAAAGTGTAATATGCTAATTAGACCAGACAGCCAAACGACCTCCTGGACGTCACTCTGGAAGTCCTTCCTGATGAAGCTGTGGCAGCAGGGGCCGAGGCAGAAGTGGTTAGGAGCAATCAGGCAGGCAGGCAGATGGGTTAGGGGCAATCAGGCAGGCAGGTGAGTGGTTAGGGGTGATCACTCAGGCAGGCAAGCGGTTAGGAACCAGCGGTCCTGGATTGCAAGAGGTATGTTTGACTGCCAGTTTGTGAGATCGGGCCTAAACTGGCAGTTGGACATCCCCTGAGGGGTCCTGGATGGTGAGAAGGTGCAGGCTGGGCTGAGGGATTCCCCTACCCCTTTTCACGAATTTCGTGCACTGGGCCTCTAGTATAAAATAAAAGGCCCATATAAATGCTAATCTATTGATCAGGATTAGACTCTGAATTCTATGACTCTAAGTTTGAAGATGAAAATTAACACCCTTATTTCCTTGCAGCTTGTTCCATGATCACAACACATGCCTTTCACCCCAGAAATAGTGCTCATCCTTAAAAAAATAAAATAAAATAAATGCCTGGCCTCGGGTGAACACCTGTGCTCTTGAAACTAAAATTCTCATGAGATCCAATTTTAAAAGAGAACGTATAAACTCTTATGGAGCTCCCTGCTGCACACTCCCACATTCCTGGCAGAAAATGTAAGTAAACCTTCCTTTAAAATACTTACCAAATGTAAGTGAGCAATATATTAGGTGCTTAGGCCCCCAAACCACCTAAATAGTTTATTTGTATTAGTAAAGTATAAAGTGAGACACATGGTACACTGTCAGGGAGTTGTAGTAGACAATAAAATAGCATATGTTTTCAATCAATTGCTTTTACTGGCTTCAGTAAAGCAGAGACGAGGCTTTTACCTCTTCATCACATAGGCCACAGTTTTTAAAGCAGCATTTCACAGAATGTGTCCAATGCAATACCAGTAAATACCAATGAAAAGAGAATTCTCAGACAGAGCACAGAGGATTTTGGGGTTGGTGAAACTACTCCAAACGATACCATCATGGTAGAAATATCTCCTTATTCATTTTTCAAAATCCATGTATAATACCAGGAGGGAACCCTAATGTAAATGATGGACTTGGGGTGCTACTGATGTGTCAATGTAGATTCACTGATTGTAACACATGTCCCACTCCTGTAGGGGATGTTGAGAGTGGGGAGGCTATGCATGTGTGGGGGCAGGGAGTATGTGGGAACTCTCTATGTTTTCTGCTCAATTTTACGCTGGACCTAAACTGCTCAAAACTATGAAGTCTACTTTCCAAAATGAGTGAGAGAGAGAAGGACATGGTCAAGTAAACTTGGAAATTGATGTATACTATATTTGCCGCTGAAAGATAGCCCTGAGTATAGAGCTCCCTGGCTCACTGAAAAGGAGATGGGCCCTTTCTTTTTAAACCCAGTTCTCAGTGACTAGCCCCAGAACCAACACTATAAATCAATTAACTCTTGAACAGTATGTCCTTCCACCTTTCAAATCCCTGAGGGAAGGGGAATAGGGAGCTGTGGACACAGCAATATTCACATTCTCCGGCTCCTATGGATTCAGGAGTGGATTGTTTCATTTTGGTCCCCACCAGAAAATGAGTAAAAGACAAGGAAAGATTATTTGGGAGCTCTCAAAGTGCTAAGAGTCTTCTCTTTATTCTTCTGGACTATCATATGACTTTAAGAGAATACATCTTATACTGTTTATAAAATAAGAAAAAGCAGCTAGAGTATTTCATTCTCTTCTGGATTTCCATCTCCTTGGCCTTGGTTTGATTATTGTAACTTTCTTTTTCATTAAAACATAGTTAACATACAACATTATATTAGTTTCAGGTATGCAACATAGTTATTCAGTATTTATGTACCCAATGAAGTGATCATCACAGTAAAACTAGAAACCATCTGTCACCATACAGGTATTACGATAAGGACAATATTTCCTATGCTGTACATTACATCCCCATGGCTTATTTTATAACTAGAAGTAGGTACCTCTTAACCCAGCTGTTCTCAACCTGTGGGTCGCGACCCCTTTGGCGGTCGAACGACCCTTTCACAGGGTCCCCTAAGACCATCCTGCATATCAGATATTTACATTACGATTCATAACAGTAGCAACATTACAGTTATGAAGTAGCACCAAAAATAATTTTATGGTTGGGTCACAACATGAGGAACTGTATTTAAAGGGCCAGAAGGTTGAGAACCACTTTTTAACCCCTTTATGTGTTTTACCCCTTCCACTCTGGCAACCATCAGTTTGTTCTCTGTATCTATGAGTCCATTTCTGTTTTGTTTTGTTTGTTCATTTGTTTTGTTTTCAAATTTCACCTACAAGTGAAATCATACAGTATATGTCCTTGTCTGATTTATTTCACTTAGCATAATACCCTCTAGGTCCATCCTATGGCTGATTATTATTCTAGATGTGTACCACATCTTCTTTATCCATGCATCTATAGATGGACATTTAAGTTGCTTCCATATCTTGACCATTGTAAATAATGCTGCAATGAACATAGGGGTGCATACATCTTTTTGAATTACTGTTTTTGTTTTCTTCAGATAGATGCCCAGAAGTGGAAATGCTCAATCATGTGGCAATTCTATTTTTAATTTTTTGAGGAACCTCCATACAATTTTCCATAGTGGCTGCACCAATTCACAAATCCAATGACAGTGCATAAGGGTTCCTTTTTCTCCACATCTTCGCCAACACTTGTTATTTGTTATCTCTTTGGTAATAGCCAATCTGGCAAGGGTGAGGTGATATCTCATTCTGGTTTTCATTTGGATTTCCCTCATGATTAGTGATGTTGAGCATATTTTCATGTATCTTTTGGCCATCGGTATGTCTTCTTTGGGAAAAGGTCTATTCAGACACTCTGACAAGTTTTTAATCAGGTTGTTTAGAGTTTTTTATGTTAAATTGTATGATTTCTTTCCGTATTTTGAAAATTAACCCCGTATTGGATTTATCATTTGCAAATATCTTCTCCCACTGAGTGGGTTGCCTTTTTGCTTTCTTGATTGTTTTCTTCCCCATGCAAAAACTTTTTAATTTTCTGTAATTCCATTTGTTTATTTTTGCTCTTGCCTGGGGGGTGGGGGTAATATCTAAAAGAACATTTCTAAGACTGATGACAAAATGTTTACTATCTATGTTTTCTTATAGATTTTCATTGTTTCTGGTCTTACAATTAAGTCTTTAGTACAACTTGAGATTATTTTTGTATATGTTGTAAAAAAGTGGTTCAATTCCTTTCTTTCTTTTCTTGTCTTTTTCTTTGTTTGTTTGTTTGTTTGTTTGTTTGTTTGCATGTATCTATCCAGTTTTCCCAACACCATTTATTGGAGACACTGTCTTTTTCCCATTGTATATTCTTTCCTCTTTTGTAATAGATTAATGGACCATATAACCATGTGTTTATTTCTGGCTCTCTGTTATATTCAGTTCATCTATATGTCTGTTTTTGTGCCAGTCCCATGCTTTTTTGATTACTATAGTCGTATAGTATAGTTTGAAATCAGGGAGTGTAATATTTTCAACTTTGTTCTTCTACTTCAAGATTGCTTTGACTATTCAAGGTCTTTTGCAATTCCATACACATTTTAGAATTATTTGTTCTATTTCTTTAAAAATTGCTATTGGGATTTTGATAGGGGATGCATTGAATCAGTAGATTTCTCTGAGTAGCATGGTCATTCTAATTCTTCCGATTCATGAGTGCAGTATATCCTTCCATTTATTTGTGTCATCTTTTTCTTTCATCACTGTCAGAGTAAGGCTTTTTACCTCCTTATTTAAAGTATTACTAGGTATTTTATTCTTCCTAATTCAATTGTAAATGGGATTGTTTTCTTGATTTTTATATCTAGCATTTTGTTATTAGCATAGAAACACAACTGATTTTATGTATGTTAATTTTGTATCCTAAAACTTTACTGAATTCATTTATTAGTTCCACAGCTTTTTTGTGGAATCTATAAGGTTTTCAATATGAAGTAAAAAAGGAAGTAAAGCCGAAACTGGTTTGGCTCAGTGGATAGAGCGTCGGCCTGCAGACTGAAAGGTCCCAGGTTCGATTCTGGTCAAGGGCATGTACCTGGGTTGCTGGCACATCCCCAGTGGGAGGTGTGCGGGAGGCAGCTGATCGATGTCTCTCTCCCATCAATGTTTCTAACTGTCTATCTCTCTCCCTTCCTCTCTGTAAAAAATCAATAAAATATATTTTTTTTAAAAAAGGAAGTAAAACTGTCATCTATAAATAGTGACAGTTTTACTTCTCTCTAATTGGGATGCCTTTTTATTTCTTGTATGATTGCTGTGACTAGGATTTTTAATACTATCTTAAATAAAATGTAGTGAGAGTGGGTGTCCTTTTCTTCTTCCTGGTCTTAGAGAAAAAACTTCCAGCTTTTACCATTTGAGGATATTGTTACTGTAGGATTTTCATATGTGGTGTTTATTTGTTGAGGTATGTTCCCTCTATCCCTAATTTCCTGAGAGTTTTTATTACAAATGGATGATGAATTTTGAGAAATGCTTTTATACATCTATTCAAATGATCATATGGTATTTATTTTTTGTTTTGTTAATGTGATATATCACATTAATTTATTTGTAAATATTGAACCATCCTTGCATCACTGGAATAAATCCCACTTGATCATGGTATATGATATTTGCCATGTAGTGTTGAATTTACTCTGTTTGAGAGTTGCCACATCAGAGGTCCTGGCAAGATTACCTCTGTCCCTCCTACCCATCTCAATGTGGCTTTTTCTTTATATCCTCAGTTGTAGAGAATCTATTCTGCTTGTCTTCAGGTTTTTCTCAGAGGTAAATGCTGGGTGTGTACACAAGAGCAAGTGAGCCCAGAATATTTCTACTTTGCCATATTGACCCTACCTCCCACTTTGACTTTTATTTAAAATTTTTATAATGTACTTATCATAGCTACTTCCAAAATTATATTAAATCTTCTCAAAAAACCAATTCTTATATAAAAAGTGAAAAGCTTCAAAGAACAGGCTTGATTATTCTAATAAAATAGCTTTGATTTTGTTCCTTGTATGTGATGTGCAAATTTATAGGTAGAGAGTGAAAGGTATTGATGGCCTACTAGGGAAAAAGGAGAATACTCCTGCCCCAGGATTCTGTAGATTTTACAATATGCTTTGGCTTAGCTAAACACTAGAGAAGTCTTATGGTCAAAATAATGTCCCAAGTGTACTGAATTTTTATTACCTCAGAATACTTTTTGAATAATAGCTATTAATGTCTTATGAGACACCAGTGGTTCTAGGAAGAGTTTGGTAAATGCTACTGTAGAGGTTATGTTTGGTCTGATTGACTGTAAATAAGCTGTTTCATAATATCAATTGACTTGTGTCTATATGGTCTATTTTTATATTTTTAGGAATTTCCTCAAAATATAGAATACTAAAGGCCCGGTGCACAAAATTTGTGCACGGGAGCGGGGGGTCCCTCAGCCTGGCCTGCACCCTCTCCAATCCGGGACCCCTCAGGGCTGCTGGCACCTAACTGCTCACCTGCCTGCTGGCCTGATCCCCCTAACTGCTCTCCCCTGCTGGCCTGATCCCTCTAACTGCTCTCCCCTGATGGTCTGATACCCTTAACTGCTCTCCCCTGCCATCCTGATCCTCCTAACTGCTCTCCCCTGCCTGCCTGATCGCCTCTAACTGCCTCTGCCTGAGCCCTGCCACCATGGCTTTGTCTGGAAGGACATCCGGAAGGTCGTCTGGAAGATGTTCAGTCTAATTAGCATATTACCTTTTTATTAGTATAGATGCCACCTTGCCTAAAAATGCAGGTTGTTAGCAGGTTTTCCTATCATGGAAGGGGAGCCTGCAGTAGCATCCTGGGTTCTGACCAGGGCTTATGCACTCGTGCTTTATCTCAGCAGATGAGATTCCTAGAAGACTCTTGGATGTACCTTGAACATTTCTATTGATTTTGCCAAATCATCCTCCAAAAATCTTGAACCACTTTAAACTCCCACCAGCAACCATGCATGTGCCCTCTGTCCTACTTTGATGCCAGTATCATTGATTTCCCCCTAGAAGCTTCCCTCCCCTCAGCCGGGACTGCTTGGCACTTGAGCCAAACTCACTGTTCAGCCCAGGACTTGATTTCCCGAGATAGAATTATGGAGGAGGAAAAATAGTTTTCCTCTACCCTTCTGAGTTCTTAGCGGAGGCCCTTGTAATGAAAGACAGAATTCCAAGAGAAAAACTAAAGTT
>NW_005871154.1:141001-141990 GCF_000147115.1 Myotis lucifugus
AGATAGTTTGTAACAAAAGTTTGGATGTGATGTCAACTTCTAGTCTCCTGTCCTGTGACAGGAGTCAGTCTTCACTGGCTGATGGCATTTTCCCATCAAGGGAACCTTTTGGGGGGTCCGATTTTAGGCAGAGCAGGAGACTTCAGTGAAAACCTCTCCTTGCATTTGCTGTTTTTCAAGCATCTGCAGGTCAAGATCGTCAATATAACAACATGGCATATGTTGGTGTGGTCTGTTCTCTGACCTTCAGAATAAACCCAACAAAAGCTTGTTTCTTCTCTTAGATGATTTGCCACAGTAGCGTTATTCTCTGGAGACAGTATTCTGATCACTTCCTGGGAGTGATCATAACATACCCTGTGCTTGTAGAAAGGTGTGGGCCATATCCCTAAATAAATCAGGGTCAGTTTTCTCATCTTGTGGAAAGGGAGATAAAGTTATGATAGTTTATCTCCCTTTCCACAGGTTTCCCACCAGTTTGTGTCTCTGCTGCAGCCCCAGTGGCCCCAGCGCCTCTGCGGCCTTGGGGTTAGGGGCTGCTGGGTGCTGGGCCCCCTGTGGGCTCTGTCTCTGCTCTTCCGGCTCCAGCTGCCCCAGCGCTGAGGCGGGGCTTGGGGTTGCTGGGTGCTGGGCCCCGCTGCAGGCTTGTGTCTCTGCTCCTCTGGCCCCAGCATCCCCAGCAGCCCCAACAGCCCCAGCGGCCCCAGAGCCTCCTCGGCCATGGGGCTTGGGGCTGCTGGGTGCTGCCCCCCCTGCAGGATGTGTCTCTGCTCCTCTGACCCCAGCACTGAGGCGGGGCTTGAGGCGCTGGGTGCCCGCCCCCCTGCAGGCTCTGTCTCTGCTCCTCTGACCCCAGCTGCTCCAGCCCCGCTGAGGGTGTGGTGCTTGGGCTGCTGGGTGCCGGCCCCCCCTTAGGGCCGCATTTCTCTGCTCCTCGGGCCCAGAGCCCGGAGGGGGGGGCTTGGGGCCCCCTGGCTCCCGGGCCCCCC
>NW_005871154.1:142662-214099 GCF_000147115.1 Myotis lucifugus
CCAGCCCCAGTGGCCCCAGCGCCGCACGGTTGCAGGGTTGGAGCTGCTGGGTACACGCCTCCTTGAAGGCTTGTGTCTCTGCTCCTCCAACCCCAATGCCGAGGCAGGGCTTGGGGCTGCTAGGTGCCAGCCCCCTTGCAGGCTGTGTCTCTGCTCCTCCAGCCCCAGTGGCCCCAGTGCCGCTGGCCCCCCTGTGGGCTGTGTCTCTGCTCCTCCATCCCCCCGGCAGCGCTGACCAAGCAGGCCCAGAGGCCCTCCACCAGCGGGTTGGGGCAGAACGCCTGCGGCGTCACCAGGCTTCACTCCGCCACTTGGAGCCTACGTATGCAAATTAGCCACCATCTTTGTTAGAGGTTAATTTGCATATCATGCTGATTAGCCAATGGGAGGCATAGCGAAGGTACGGTCAATTACCCTGTTTGTCTATTATTAGATAGGATTAGTTAAAAAAAAACATTAGAGATATTTTAGTTCAACTCCATTTTATGTGTATGACTAGAAGTTTCACAATGCACTCAAAGCCACATAGAAGAGGAATGACTTGATGATAACTAGATCCCTGGTCACTAATGCTCTTTCTTTGAAACCTTCACCTCAAAGTGGCATGCAAATCTCTTATGGGTTGAACTGTGGCCCCTCACCCCCAAATCGATACATTGAAGACCTAACCCTTAATACTTCAGAATGTGATTATATTTGCAGATAGGACCTATTAAGGGATAATTAAGCTAAGATGAGGCTGTGAGAATGAGCCCTAATGCAATATAACTGATGTCCTTATAAGAAGAGAAAATTTGAACAAACAAGAGAAAGCACCAGGGTTGCATGCACACAGAGGAAAGATCATGTGAAGATATAGCCATCTGCAAGCCAAGGAAAAATGCCTCAGAAGAAACCAAATCTGTTGATACCTTGTTCTTGGACTTTAAGCTTTCAGAACTTTGAAAAAATTGATTTTTGTTAAGTCATCCAGTATGTGGTATTTTGTTATGGCACCCCTCACAGACTAATACAATCCTTCCACTCTCTGATGCCCTTATTCTTTCAACCTTATTTTCCTCTTCAATCCCAGCATAAAATGTTTGTTTCAACTGTAGTACATTTCTTGAACATTTCTGCCTCTGTCCTTCCCACAGGGTTATTTCTTCATCTGGAATGTCATTTATTTATTTCCCTGTATCTTACCTAATTCTACAAAGTGAAGCCCCACCTCTGAAATACCATTCCTGACCAGCCCAGCTCATGGTGTTCATTCTTTTGCTAAACTCCTAAAACACCACAACACATGAATTTTCATATCATTCTTTTTATACAATTACTTATTACTGGTCATCTTCACGTAATTGTGAGTCTTGTGTCCCAAACCAGTTGTTCAAACACCATTTGTTTGGTATCTCCACAGTGGTTAGTCTTTGAACATAATATGCTCATTTTTCTGAACTTCTAAAAAATGTTATCTAGGAAATATCGTTTCTAAGATATATACAGAAACATTAGTTCAATTCTAATGAAATTCAACGAAAGTAGTAATCATTTCAATGTTTAATGGTGACAACATAAAAGCAATATCATAAAAGTAGTCATACTTGGTCTGCTCTCTAGATATAATGACAAATGACTAGCATTATTGTGTAGTTATGCAAGAAATCACTGAACGTTATATCCAATGCCAAATTGTTAGAACAAACTGCCAGTTTAGAATAGATAGTCCCTGGTCACTTCTGCTCATATTTCTTCATTCTTGAATTTTATTTCTTCCAGTAGATTCATTCTACAATAATAGTGTTTTTGCTCTCTTATGAGTCTTCTCTGTGATGATGTTTGGTGTTAAAATATCAATCTAAACTGCAGAGTATGTCTGAAGGGTTAAAACAGGCAATAAGCTGCCTGGCTGTATTTGTGTCAAGATCACTCAACTTGTTGAGTAGTTCTAAGATTTAGACTCCTGATAATTATCGCTTTGGGGGATGAAAGGAGAGGACAAAGAAGAACTTCAAAGAAAATGAGCTTTAAATAGTTTAATTAAGCTACTCCTATTCAATTATGATGAATCAGGAGTTGTTTCAGTCAATATCTTGTCAAATCAAATACCAACAAATTTAAGGATAGAGTTTCTGACTGAATATCTTTAAAAGCTACATCTGAATATGCCCAGAAGCTGTCAATATTTAACTACACATCTAATACTTTTCTTCTCTCTTAAAAGTAAAATCTTATCTTCATTTTTTAAAGATAAAAAGAGCCTAACAAATTTTCCGATAAGTTCAGACAAAATAGCCATGTCAGAAAAGAAATCGTTTATTTTTTCCAGAGGTCTCTGTGAGAAGCATTAGAAAAAAAAAAAAAAAGAGGCAATCTTATTAGGATTAAAAACAAGCAAATAAGCATCTCTTTCTCAATACCTTGGTTCTACAGTTTCTTTGGATATTGTAACAAAATGTCAGTGATCCTTCATTATTTTAGTTTTGTCAAATGTAACTCTCAAAAGCCTATTGTACTGTGACAACACTCCCCTCCAAACCAACTGGAAACTTTCCATTTGAGTAGATCTGGTCCTGGAACAAAACATTCTTTTGGTGAGTATAGGGCTCACGCTCCAATTTGTCCTAAGGAATATCAGATAAACTGACTCGCTCAGGATCACCTCCTCCTCTCAAATTTTAATTTACTATATATAAGCCACTAAAATAATTTGGTATGAGAAGCTTCAGGCTGACAAAGCCCCAAGTGATTGAGTTATCAATGTGCTATTGTGTTATGCTAATGTTCTAGCCAAAAATAAAGGCCAAGAAAAGATAAGCCCTGAAGGTTATATGTGGTAATCTGATGGGAGGGTGGAAATTCTGATACTTTTTGTCACACTGGCCTGCCTTTTATTTTAGAACATTTATTTCCTTGGAGAGGGGCCATTATAATAAAGATCATATACCTTCACTTTTCCAAGATGGTGGCACTCCAAATAGATGCTGGGGGACAAATAAAATATAGAAATTTAAAGGCAGCTTGGCAAGCAGAACTCTTAATTGAATATTCTCCTGACTACGCTGAATGTCAGCAATAACTGTATGAGGAAGGAAAGGTAGGCCATAAGCAACTGAAAATTGACATTTTAAAAGTTCACCGTAGGTTCACAGAGTCCTTTAACTAGGAAATGATGCTTTGAAATTCCTGGGACACTTCAAGGGACTCACATGGAGGGGCAATCCCATAATATCTAAGGCAAGAAAAAGTGCTGGGGTCCAACCCCAGCAGGTCCAGGGATCCCCAAAGGTGTGGACGGAGTCGGCGAAGAAGGAATGACATGGAGACTGGGTTCAGTTCATCAGCATAGCGAGGTTCTCCCTCCAGGATCCCCAGCCAAGTTTTGTCCAAGATCTCCAACCAAGTTCTGGTGCCATGTTCTCTCGCTAGGTTCTCCAGCCAGGTTCTCCAGGTTCTCCAGCCAGGTTCAGTCACCAGGTTCTTTAGCCAGGTTCTATCCAGGTTCTTTTGCCATGTTCTGTCTAGGTTCTCCAGTGAAGTTCTGTAGCCAGGTTCTGTCCAGGATCTTTTGCCATGTTCTCTGGCTAGGTTCTGGTGAGGATCTGATGAGGATCTGATCAGGTTGTGTTGTTTATTGTCTTGTTACATCCGTATTTATACCAGCTGATTTTAATCCTGTCAATTTCTATTACAAAGGTTAGGGCGTTTCTTATCTCCATTCCAGGGAGTAAAGATTATGTAGCTTAACTACCCGCCTGGCACTTAATTAAGGGGTTGTATCCCCTCCCTAACCTCAGGGAAAGATCCCCACCTGGGGAAACAACCTTTCTCGGAGAGGTGACCTTGGTCAAAACACATAGCGCCAAGAAGGTAAGCAAACATATTAAGAACAGTATGCCATATATGCCAGGTCCCTTGAAACAGCAAGGATGGACCGGCTCCCGGCAAAAAAGGTCTTGCCACACTTTTATCCCCTATTTCCTAAAATTACTCAGAGTCAGTTAGGTACTTGTCATTACTCTAAACCAGCGATTCTCAACCTGTGGGTCGCGACCCCTTTGGGGGTCGAACGACCCTTTCGTCGCCTAAGACCATCGGAAAACACATATATAATTACATATTGTTTTTGTGATTAATCACTATGCTTTAATTATGTTCAATTTGTAACAATGAAAATACATCCTGCATATCAGATATTTACATTATGATTCATAACTAGCAAAATTACAGTTATGAAGTAGCCACGAAAATAATTTTATGGTTGGGGGTCACCACAACATGAGGAACTGTATTAAAGGGTCGCGGCATTAGGAAGGTTGAGAACCACTGCTCTAAACAGAACAAAGTTAGGTAATAACCACCTCAATAAACAAGGCACAGGCAGTAACCTCTACAGGCTACAGAATACTTGAAGAGACAATGATGCACCTGATGAAATGGTTATACATTAAATGATATTTTATATATTATTCTTTGATTTTAGTATGTCAAAATACAAGTCTACCCACTTTCCTGGCAGGCCTCCTTCATAATCCTCTCCCCCCTACATATGATTTAAGTTTAAATATTAGTATAAAGTACCTCTATCCTCATGAGAACATTCTGTGACAGAGAAAAGTAATCAATGTGCCCTCTGGAAAGATGTTTATAACTTCAAAATTATACTTAAAATGCAGGTTGCATACTTAATAAGCTTGGATACTTTGTTCCATTTTATTGTTCTTAAGCTACCACATTCCCCTAAATAAAAAGCTTGTTGCTTCATGTGCATTGTTAATCTGGTTCTCACCACAGTCCCTGTAGGAAGTACTACCACTAGCTCCACAAAGCAAGACTTAAAGAGGTCAGGTAATGAGCTGCTAAATATCATATTCAGAACTGAAACATAGGGCTTTCTGACTTTAAAGTTGTAGAGCTAAAGAGTATATGAGAGATAGTGAGGGATAGAGGAGTGTGGCGAGGTTGACACTAAAAGCAGCTACACCAATTTGCTGCCATTAAGAAGTGACACAACAGCCCTAACCGGTTTGGCTCAGTGGATAGAGTGTCAGCCTGCGGACTCAAGGGTCCCAGGTTCGATTCTGGTCAAGGGCATGTACCTTGGTTGCGGGCACATCCCCAGTAGGTAGAGTGCAGGAGGCAGCTGATAGATGTTTCTCTCTCATCAATGTTTCCAACTCTTATCCCTCTCCCTTCCTCTCTGTAAAAAATCAATAAAATATATATTTTTAAAAAAGTGGCACAACAGAATTACCAGGCAAGGCAGCAATCTAAGGTAATTTAAGACAAACCAAATAGTGACTCTGAGTCATGAAGAAAGTGTATATTCTTTGCCGTAAGCTCTCTTTAATAAGTCAAGGGAGTGAACAATATATTTTAGATATATTTCTATGAGAAACAAAATACAGTCCACTGTTTAAATGGGTAAATTTCAGTTATTTGGGAATGGGGCTAGTCCTAGGCAAAATAATAAAATGGTAAAGCTTATCTATAAGTTAATGCCTCTATTTCTTCTCCATAGTCCATGGTCTACTCTGTCACAATTAGTTTCCAGGAAAAGATTTTATTAACCACTTAAGACTTAAGAACCACAGACATTATCAATTTTTGTTCCAAGAATACTCACATTTTCAATCTTAGAGTCAATAATGAAATAGGAAAATCTTTGGGTGCCCAGCCATTGCCCCATGATCGCCCTGCAGAGGGAGGCCCAGGCCACCGGCTGGCGGGGCAATTGGCTGGCTCCAGGATTGCCCCGCAGAGGGAGGCCCAGGCTACCTGGCCAGCAGCACTGCGTGGGTGGGGGGCCTCCCTCTGCAGGGTGATCAATCACGGAGCTGCCGGACTGTGAGAGGGCACAGGCCGGGCTGAGATACACCTCCCCCCGAGTGCACGAATTTAGTGCACCAGGCCTCTAGTTCTATATAATAAAAGCCTAATATGCTAAGTGTCCAGTCGTACGGTGACTGGTCGACTGTTCGACCAATCAAAGCGTAATACGCTAATGATATACTAAGGCCGCTCAACCACTTGCTATGACATGCACTGACCACCGGGGGGCAGATAATCAACCGGTCAACCAGACATACACTGACCACCAGGGGGCAGACGCTCTGACCAGTAGATTAGCTTGCTGCTGGGGTCCGGCTGATCGGGACTGAGCAAGACAGGCCGGACACACCCTGGAGCCCTCCCATGGTCCCTTTCCAGCCCCGATCCTGCACTGGTGGGATCCCTTGGCCTGACCTACACCCTCTCATAATCCAGGAACCCTTGGGGGATCTCGGAGAGCCAGTTTCATCCCGATCCCACAGGCCACTCCCCTTGGGATGGCGCCAGACACAGACCTCATGGCTGGCGAGTTCCGCTTTGGTGGCGCAAGCTTCTCCCAATTGGGACTGATTGGGCACTAGCTCCTGGAAGGCGCAGTGGGGCAGGGATGCATGGGAGTGGCAGGTAGGAGCTGCAGGTGGTGTTGAACTGTGGGTTTCAGCCCAATCCCCACAGGCTACCCTGAGGAACCCCATCTGTGCATGGATTAGTCCACCGGGCGTCTAGTATATGAATAACAGGAAATATGTTTGCAGAAATAGATATTATAAGCAATTTCTAGTGTCAGTTTCCAAGGAGCATAATACTGGAGGAATTATTTTACTGAAATGAACAAAACTTTAGATATGGAGACATTGTTCCAGCTATCTATTTATGCATTTAAAAATCTCAAACTTAATGGCTTAAACATCAAACGCATTTATTTTGCTCACAAATGTGCAACTGCGGCCAGGCTTTGAAATCAATATATATAATTGATTTCTGAGAGAGGCAGAGAGAGGAGAGAGAGGGAGAGAGAGAGAGAGAGAGAGAGAGAGAGAGAGAGAGAGAGAGAGAGAGAGAACATCAATGATGAGAGAGAATCATTGACCTGCTATGTCCCCCACTCCCTCTACAGGGGATTGAACCTGCAACTGGGCATGTGCCCTGACTGGAATTGAACTATGACCTCCTGGTTCATAGGTCAATGCTCAAGCATTGAGCCATGCTGGCCAGACTAGACTTCTAATCTTTATGGTGGCAAGAATTATAAGATCATGTGAGACCAGAAATATTACTGTGAACATCATTGAAAATGCAATCTAACACAAATGTTTTTTTCTGCATCCACATAATAAGTAATAAAAATGACATTCACAAAATAGGAGCCTAACATTTATTTTAATGATTTCAACAGTGAAGACAAAACTCATCTTGTTTGGTTAGTTTAGGACTTATCAATTACCTTACTATATTAAAATTGCCAATTTACTAATATGATATTTTAAGCTTCATTTGAGCTGGAAATGAGTCTTTTTATTTTTTTAATCATTGTATCTCTCAAACCTGGTGGGATCCTGCCTTTTTTTGTAAGTGTTTAATTAATATTTGCTAAATAATTGAATGCACGGATATATATGAAGTTAATATTATAAATCACTACCTTCTATATAACTGACTTCTATAGTGAAAACACATAAATATATTTTAGAACCCTGATATCAATTCTGACATCAATGCAATTTCTAGTATGTGCCCCGCTCAGACATGATGATAATTGAAAATATTAGAGAATTATAATCTTGGAGGAGGGGTTGTCAATAGCAAAAAGCCAATATTTTTCTTATTTGTTAATAAAAGAAATTGGCTATCTGGAATCAGAGCAAGTTTTTAAAAAATAAAATAGAATACAAAAGTTTAAACTGCTCTTTAAATAAATTTACCCACCACCTTCCAGTGACTAACATACCCTCAGGTTAATTCAGTCACTGTGAATACAATATTTAAATCCCTTTGAGCCATCATGTGTTATTTGTAGTTACTTAAAAATATTTAATATAGAAGACAAAATATTCAGTCTATTAATTAGTATATGTACTCCTGTTTTAAAGTTGCTGAACAAATGTCCAATTTATATTGAATAGTCCCACATCCCTTTCAATAGTTATGAGACTATTGAATGATTTACTTTGAAATCTCAATGAAGTTTGGTGCTAATCAATAAGTGTTTCTAATTTCATGAGCTATCACCAAGGAGGCTTGTCACTTTCAATTCCTTTCAGTAATATTTATAGTTAACAAGGAGGAAATTACATTGTCAGCAAATATAGAGGAGCATGAGATAAGGTTTAGGATGTTTACAGTTTTGAATATTGAAAGGGAAGTTTGACTGTTTTCAGTGATTTTCCTATATCCCCCTTAGCTCCCTCAAAGCCTAGTGTCTCTGAGTGATACAAATGTCAGCCATGTGTACATATGAGTTAGTGCTAAAATGACAGTGATAAGATATGATTTTTAATCTATTAATTTGTTAAATTTATGGTAAATTCCTATGAATACAGCACTAAGCACAATGTAATAAGGAAAATGGGAGCAAGAAGAACCTGCTTTGGCTTTGTCATTTAGGAAGTTTTGCACTGAACAAGCAACTTGACTTCTCAACTTCATTATTTTTGCAGCCTGAAGTCATTAAGAATATCCTTGCATTCTCCTCTAGCTTTTGACATTCTATGCTTCTATTGCATAAAATAGAAATTCAATAAATATATATTCAATGATTGAAAAATAAATACGCAAATGTACTTGTCCAACATCTATAATAATAAAAGTGTAATATGCTAATTAGACCGGACAGCCAAACCACCTTCTGGACATCCTTCTGGATGAAGCTGGGGCTGTGAGGGCCGAGGCAAGCCACTGCAGCTGTGAGGGCTGAGCCCCTTGCACGAATTTCATGCAGCAGGCCTCTAGTTGTTTCATATTTCCTCAAACAAGTTGTTTTACCACTCAGTCTTCATAGCCCTCTCCTCCCCCAGGGTCTGTATATTTGCTAGTTGTTTTTCTTTTTCTATATGGACAACCAGACCCTGAGGTCCATGAGAGTTAAGACCTGGTCTCTTGTCTCTCGTTTTTAGGACCTAGGCCAATGCTGGCTCATAGCAGGTATTTAGGGGAAAAATATTGACTAGAAGGGTGAATGAATGAATGTAGTAATTTCAAGATGTCAGTAAGTTGATTAAAAACTAAAAAATATTTTCAGTTAAAAACATGTATAGCAATAAAATACTAAAAAACATTTAAAATAGACTATTCTATGTTAAGTATATAGTAATGGTAGCTCAAGGATAAATAGTAGCCATGAATAACAGAAAACTTTGATCTACAAAAAGGGGCTTTTTATTTTTATACCTTTAGAAGAGAAAGGTATAAAGCAGCTAACTCATATTTGGACCCCCCCCCATGATAAAATTCATAACTTATTTTATGAACATTTTCAAAGAAAACAAAAAGTGTATAATGGACAAAGAAAATAAGGTCAATGTGACATATGAAGAAGCAAAATAAACAGCACAAGGAAATATCAACATTTCTTTAGCAATCAATCACTAGCGATATGTCAGCAAGCATGAGGTTATCCTTAACTGACAGTTCAACGGAAATAGATCATTTAAGTAAGGAAGGCAGTCTTACTAAATTCAACACAACTATCAATAATTGCTTGAGTATGTCACAAAATTGAAAGACAGCTGCATAAAATAAATACATAATAGAAAAATTACAGCATGCAAATTAAAATACTGGTTTTTTAAAGTGGTTTTGGACTGAATCTTCAATCAGATTTAATGAACTGAATTTTCAATAAACTATCTCATTTTACTTTTCAAAGTAAAAGATTTGTCTTTAAATGGAGGAAACCTTCTTAGCATAATCTCCTTAGAAGAAGACTCTTTTTGAAGGGAGCAAAAGCATTTTTACTGTAAGAACTAAAAAATATATATTAACAAAAAGTGATTTAGGTATGAACAATATATGAATTAATGTTTTTTTTTCTGCCATAGGTGTACAAACACTATTGGCCCTTAAATGGCCATGAGAAGAAGAGATGAACTGCAATTCTCCCAACATTTAAATGAATACTAGTTATAATAATATTCACAGTAATAGAACTTATTCTTTTTTATCATAATATAATAATAAATATTCAAGGATAGAGAATACCTATTAATTGAATAATTCTATCAAGAAATTAGTAAAAAAAAAAAGGTTTGGATTTAAATGATAGATGAGTCTTCTGTGAGTTTAAACAGAGAAAGCATGGAGGACAGGATGATTCTAAAATAAATGAATGCACTGCTTCATTAAGAATACTACCTCTTCAGTTTATTATATCTGAAAAATTGGTGAAGGGGAGATAAAAAAATACATTGGAGGAAAAAATGATCTTGCAAATCTTTACTTCAATATATATGTAATCAATTTTTAATCTGACTTTTCCTGTGGCTTTAGAATTGCATCCAATACTACCACAAGCATTCTAAAGAGAGTCCAGAAAGGTTTACTACGAGAAATAGATACCATCAACCCCAAAGATACCCCTCACGACTGTTGTCAGAGATAGCTGGTCACCAGATCAGAGTGCGATTGAGGGCTAGGTGGAAAAAAGTGAAAGCATTGAGAAGTACAAATTCCTACTTATAAAAAACTAGAGGCCTGATACATGAAATTCATGCACTCGGAGGGTGGGTCCCTCAGCCTGAATTGTGAGAGGGCACAGGCCAGGCTGAGGGACCCCACCAGTGCACGATTGAGGCCAGGGAGAGATGTGGGGGATTGGCCAGCTGGGTAGGGACCATAGGAGGGCTCCAGGGCATGCTCAGCCCATCTCGCTCAGTCCCAATTGGCTGGACCCCAGCAGCAAGCTAACCTACTGGTGGGAGCATCTACACTCTGGTGGTCAGTGCACTTCATAGCAACTGGTCAACTGGTCTACTATCCGCCCCCTGGTTGTCAGCACACATCATAGCGACTGGTCGACCAGTTGACTGTCTGCCCCTTGGTGGTCAGTGCATGTCATAGCAAGCGGTTGAGCAGCTTTAGCATATCATTAGCATATTATGCTTTGATTGATTGAATGGATGACTGGACAACTAGACACTTAGCATATTAGGCTTTTAATATATAGGATAGTCACAGGGATGTAAAGTATAGCATAGGGAATATAGTCAATAATATTGTAATAACTATGTATGGTGTCAGATGTGTACTAGACTTATTAGGGTGATCACTTAGTTAGCTATATAAATGTCTAATCACTATGTTATACATCTGAAACTAATATAATATTGTATGTCAAATGTAATTGAAGAAATAAAAACTGAACTACCAAGTAAAATAGAGATAGACTCATAGATAGAAAGTAAGCAGACAACTCTGGTGGGGGAGGAAGAGGATGTTGGGGTGGGGTGGAGGGATTGAGCAAAAAAGAAAAAAAGAGAGAATTCATGGACATGGACAGCAGCAGTGTGGTGATTGTGGTGGGAAGGGGGTGAAGGTAGAAGAGGGCATAAAGGGATAAATGGTAATGAAAAAATTAAATTTAAAAAAAGAAGAAGAAAAAATATTTAAGGTTCTATAAAAGGAATTAAAAAGAGACACAGGTTTATGGACAGAGTTGTAGGAAGTATAGATATCCTAGTAAAATTGTACAACCTTCCTTTACAAAATGAGGATAAAAATTGCTCTTCTCATCCAAATAAGAAGGCTCTCAGAGAACCACTTATAGAGATTGGGGTCCACACAAGAAGACAAGATGGCATCTCACTGTCAGATAGATATGTACGTATACCCCTCTTGGTCATTTGTGAAGAAGGAAAAGAGAATTGGGAAACAGTGCAAAGTGAAGGGAGGAGACAGCAGTGTGATGGCCAACATTCAAACTGTTGGGCATGATAAGGAAGTGGGAGTTTGCCATGAGCCAGATAAGCAGCCACTCCAGAAGCCGATTCCTGCAGCAAGAGCAATGATGTTCTGCTGGGAGAGGGATGATGGAATATATAAAGAGAATGGCTTCCACGTAATGAAACTCTTCAGTGAGAAAACCTCTTCCAAAATCCCCAATGATCTCACACAAGTTTTACATGAAAAAGTCACCATTTAGATGCCAGCCATACCCATCTCATTGAAAGCCAAGAGGATTATGGGGGCACTAATTAGATAAAAAAGATTTTGGCCCATTTCCACATCTGATCCTTTAAAGGGGCAGGAGAAAAGTGAAAGAGCTAATTAGGTCGTTTTTCACACCAAGACCATCAGGCTGAGGGTTAGCTATCATCCTACAGAAAGAAGAATATGAATGTAAAATGTGATTTAAATTGTAATGAACTGGACTGGACTGTTTTTTTGTTTTTGTTTTTGTTTTTTACCCATAAGTGATCAGAAAGTTATAGGATCAACTTACATGTAATTAAAACAGAAAACAGAGTATTCACACAGCATGTCTGGAGGCAGGTGTTAGAAATTTTAAAAATTATATAAATGCCATCATCTAGTCACAAACACTTAATAAACTACATATATACACAAATTTCTACTAATAACTAGAATAATTCATTTTAGCATATAATCTGATAATATTTCTTTGTTGATATCATCTAAACATATTTTGGCAAAGATGCAGAGTAATTTCCTTAATACAAGCTTTAAAAATTTAGTAAAATTTCCCTCCCTTGATCTTGACTTCATCCTTTATTAATTTTACTAAAATCTGAATCTCCTTGGCTAATTCATGTTTAAGTCTTTAATATCCCTTAGTATTTACTTATGTAGTCACATTTGTCTCAAGTTTATCTTTTCAAGTTTGAAAGAGTTAGTCCAAGACAATGTTCACATTATCCATTGTCTTCATTTCTTACTCTTAGATGAACAATACTCCCACATTTTATCTTTTCTAACTTAAAGTCCTATATTTTAAGCTCTTGACACACATATAAAAGACTCCAAGAGTCACATTGTATTTGGATTAAATCTATCAAAAGCAACACAATTTTTGGCAGTGATAGAAGAGAGCTTGTGAAAATTTCCTTTTTTCTTTTAATTGGGATAAAATTTATTTTAAAATCAAGGACTCTTGCCCTGGCCGGTTTGGCTCGGTGGATAGAGTGTCGGCCTGCGGACTGAAAGGTCCCAGGTTCGACTCCAGTCAAGGGCGTGTGCCGTGGTTGCGGGCACATCCCCAGTGGGGGGTGTGCAGGAGGCAGCTGATCGATGTTTCTCTCTCATCGATGTGTCTAACTCTCTATCCCTTTCCCTTCCTCTCTGTAAAAAATCAATAAAATATATTTTTTTAAAAAAATCAAGGACTCTTTCTACACATTGTCACACTTACAAGATTCAATAGCATTTTTTAAGATCCTTATAAATTTAATCTGAAGGTTGACTAGAATGTCTGCTATATGTCTTTTTTTATTGTTGTCACTATTACAGGTGTCCCCCATTTTTCCTTCCTTTGCTCCCCTCCCTCCAATTCCATTCACCTCCCCTCCTCCCCCCAACCCCTCCCCTCTGCCTTCACTACATTGTTTGTTGTCTGTGTCCATGGACTATGCATATATGCATACATGATCTTTGGCTAATCTTTTCCAGTCTCCCTAACCCTCTTCCCCTTTAAAATCTATTAGTCTGTTTTATGTATCCATGCCTCTGGTCCTAATTTGTTCAGAAGTTTATTTTGTTCATTAGGTTCCACATATACATGAGATGATATTATATTTGTCTTTCTTTGACTGGCTTATTTTACTTAGCATAATAATCTCTAAATCCATCTATGCTGTCACAAAGGGTACGAGTTCCTTCTTTTTTATAGCCAGGTAGTATTCCATTGTGTAAATGTACTACAGTTTTTTAATCCACTTATCTGCTGATAGGCACTTGGGCTATTTCCAGATCTTAGCTATTGTAAATAATGCTAATATGAACATAGAGGTGCCTATATCCTTTCTGATTGGTTTTTCGGGATTCTTAGGCTATATTCCCAGAAGTGGAATTGCTGGGTCAAATGGCAGCTCCATTTTTAATGTTTTGAGGAAACTCCATACTGTTTTTCATAATGGCTGCACCAGTCTGCATTTTCACCAACAGTGTAGGGTTCTCTTTTCTCTACATCCTCACTAAAAATGCTCATTTTAACATGTGGTATTAAATTTATTACACTCACTTAGCTAATAATTCATTTATAGCTTAAGTAAGTAAATTCAATTTTCTATTAAAGAAAGAAAATTTTTATTGGCTGAGTGAACAAATACAATATACAGTTATAAGTTTTCTGGCCATCACAAACTTCATATATACATATTGTATTCCTAGGACATTAACCAAAATAACTCATTGTTAAATAGTTGAATATCTTGGGCTTTTATCTCCTTAGCAAGCATAAAAAGAAAAGCTTATATAATCATGATAAGAAATGGAATACATAGAGATTTTTACTTAAGTAACTCTATTTCTATTGGCTGTCTTTCCAACATGACTCTTAATTACGGAACCATTATAATCACAAAAATGTAAATATTTTCTTATGTTACTCAGAAGGGGAGTTTCACATGTTACTTAAGTACTTATGACATGAGAGTAAAATAAAGTCAAAATTCTTTTCTTTTCTAGGCCTTTTATCCAATTCTAATGTAACATACTTTTTTATAAGTAATGTCAGTGCAAGTAAGGCCTATAATTTCTGAACTCTGCTAATAAAATCTGTACTTTCTGTAAATTATCTTTAGCCATGTTATAGTGTTCTTGCGAAGCAGAAATTCCACAGACAGCTATTTAACAGTTTAGGGAAATGTAGGACGAGGGCTTTCTTGTTTTGTTTGCAATATCTTTCTTAGAGCAAATATTTCTTGATCCCATTTAACATCACCCTGAGAAAATGTCATCTAAGTAAGAAGTCTTGTAGATGCTTTTAGATGCTTTCCTGTGTCAAAGCTAAAGCCCAAAGTCACCGATTCAATGTTTTTGTAAATATTGACTGTTTACTATATGCAAAGACATGTGCTGAGGATTCTAAGAGGAACAAGCTAAGTCACTGCAATGACGATATTCAGAGTTGAGTTACATAGTGTTTTATAGCAGCACTAGATGATTATAAATAAAGCAGATTTCTTTAAAAATATAGTGATGATTCTTTTATTAAATTTTCTATACTTTTAAAAAATGTATAGGCCAAAGCAGAGGCCAAAGAATTCTATACTAGTGTTTAAAAAGGCTTGGTAAGAAATTGGTAATTATTTGAGGTATTTTTAAAATTTTAATTCTTTATTTCTAATTTGAAAACATTAGAATACAGTAAAAAGTATGAGCTATTGGCAAGCCCTAGTTAATAAGAACTCTCCATTAACCAAAATGCTTTAACTTAAATTATACTGGGGAAATGGAGATTCAACATACTATCAGGAAATTCAGATTCTAAAAATAATTTTCTGTTTAATTTTGAGGAAATACATGATATATACACTAACATTAAATTAGAAATATTAAAATATATTACTCAAATTTGTTTCTTGTTGAAATTATTAATTTTTCTAGAAAAATGTGGATTGAATTTTTCTCTTTACATTTGGTAGAGCATTGCTTTCCTATTTCTGAATTATATTTTCCAGGCTAAGATAAAAATCTATTTTTTTAATTCCTTATTTTCAAATTCATTCTTTGAGCATCTATTCCCAGCAATCTATTCATTTCCAAATATTTAAGCTACAAAGGTAACTACTGACTTTCTTATGATTAAAATCAAAAGCCTCAGTCTTTTCAGCCACAGTCCAAAATTATCTACCAGCTTTGTCATTCCCCTCTCTCTCTCTCTCTCTCTCCTCTCTCTCTCTCTCTCTCTCCTTCTTCACACACTTAATTGTCTCATACACTCACTCACCAAGAACAAAGAAAACATTTGTAAGTCAAGGAAAGGCTACATAGTTAATACAGAAACACAAAAATGAAAAAGAATGGACAGGAAAGAAGCAGTAGGTAATCAGGTAAAATACAGAAAGTGGAAAATCCGAAGGATAAGAGAAGCAAAAAATATACAAAGATGACATAAATTAAGGAGAGGCAATGAGAGAACTCTTGACTAAGTTGCCGCAGAATCTTTGTTAATGTTAGTCTTTCTCCTCCATTGACCATTTGAGAAAGAGCCTGTATTAATTTAACTTCAAGCCTCAAAGCACTTCACATATTATAATACATTCAGCATGTACTTAATAATAGTCTTAATTACTTTTTAAAAACCTCCATTTCTTTATAAATCCAAATATGCTTGTTGATAGAGCTATGAAATGAATTAAGTATATGCAATTATATTATGACATGTGCAATTGATTTTAAGGAATACATTTACTATGTGCATAATTGCAGACTTGGTTCTAGTTATATCATGACAAGTGAACACAACTAAGCAAATTGCAATGGTCATTGGTTTTCCCAGAGTTAATCTATATTTAGTTAAATGTATTGAAGTATAAGGGTTTTCTTTTTAAAGTTTAAACATGTTCTTAACCTGTTCTTAATTTTCTGCCATTTAGTTTTACAAGATGCAGTATTATAGAATGTAGTACCACTCATTTCTAAAATGGCATAAAACTGCATGTACAGTAATTGAGTCAGGTCCTGTATAATATTCATTTTTTGCTCACTTCTCTTGTAATAGAGGTTTATGCCCACAGTTTAATCTAAAAGAAATCCAACAAATGTTTTAGTACCCAAACCACAAGAAGCAAAGACAAAAAACATAAACATTCAATTTTAGAAATAAATGCTTGTTTAAATTATTACATGGGAATAACTTAATATATTTCATAAATCTAAGTATATATTCAGGGTCCAAATTTTTCTAGCTTTGTTTTCATAATGAATAGTCACATAATATTTTTTCCATCTGTCAGAACAAAGGAAAGATCAACACAGACATAATAGGTACTAATTTCCTTTATTTATAGGAGTGCTAGTGATAGAAATAGACTTCCCCAAAGACAAAGAGGGGCAAAAAGAAAATATTTGATTATGGAAAAAACTCTGACCTCAGAGTCAGGTGAAAAGAATCCCAGACCTACTGTACCACCAATACTCTCGGTCAGTTTCACCTCTGAATTGATGGGATAAATCAGAGACGTTTAAATTGTGTTCCAGAGTGGCTGCAGGGTTTTATTCTAGTTTAATTTACTAGCTTAATGTGTATGCAACTGTGATAAATACACATAAACATAAAATTTACCATCCTAACCATTTTTAATTACACAGTATAGTAGTATTAAGTATATTCATATTGCTGTGCAATCAATCTCCGGAACTTTTTCATCTTGCAAAGCCCAAATTTGGTACCCATCAAACAACTCCCCAATTCCCCCTTCCCCAACTCTGATAGCCACCAATCTAATTTCTGTTTCTATAAGTATGAGTACTCTGGATATATTGTATATGTGAAATCATACAGCATTTGTCCTTGAGTTGACTGGCTTATTTCACTTAGCATAATATCCACAAGTTTCATTCATGTTGTAGCATATGTCAGAATTATAGTCCTTTCTCAGGGTGAATGATATTTCATTGTATGTATACACTGCATTTTGGTTTTTCATTTATCCATTAACAAACAATTGGGTTGCTTTTACCTTTTGATGACCCATGTTCACAGTGAATAATACTGTGACCATGGGTATATAAATATTTCTTTAAAATTTTAAATATATTTTAAGTACATAAGCTAGGAGTAAGTAAGTGAATATTAGAATGTGTTATATGCTGAAGCTCCACTTGTTGTTGATCTCCATTATATGAATGTGGGTTTTTTAAAAATATATTTTATTGATTTTTTTATAGAGAGGAAGGGAGAGGGATAGAGAGTTAGAAACATCGATGAGAGAGAAACATCAATCAGCTGCCTCCTGCACACCCCCTACTGGGGATGTGCCCACAACCACGGTACATGCCCTTGACTGGAATCGAACCTGGGGCCCTTCAGTCTGCAGGGCAATGCTCTATCCACTGAGCCAAACCAGTTAGGGCTATATGTATGTTTTTATAAATACCTTAAAAAGGGCTTTCAGTCAAGATGGCAGTGTAGGTAAATGCTGTGCTTGCCTCTTCCCACAACGACGTAAAAATTACAACTAAACTATAGAACCGTCATTGAAAACTCCTGAAATCTAGCTGAACAGGAGACCTATAGCTAAAGATACACATAAGAAACCACATGAGACTGGTAGGAGGGGCAGCGAAGCAGAAGATGCTAGTCCCACACCCACTTACGGCAGTTAAACATTGGGAGGGCTATCTCAGCAGCAGAGGTCCCCCCTGAGGAGCAAGGGTCCAGCCCCACACTTGGCTCCCCAGCCCAATGCCAGGAAGAAAAGTCCCCATAAATCCTGGCTGTGAAAACCAGCAGAGATTGTAGCTGAGTGAGACAGAGGACTGCCGGAGTACCAGGCATTCCTCTTAAAGGGCCAATGCATGGATTTACTAAGACTCACTCCCTCAGAACTCCAATGCTTGGGCAGCAGCTCAAAAGGCAAGAGGGACATACAGGGGGAACTGAAGTGTCTGGCTTCAGGGCAATGTCTGGAGGGGCAGCTTTCTCCCAGATAGAAGTGCTGGCAGGGCCAGTGTTCCTTTGATGCACCTTCCCCCTGAAGGCACAGTGGGTACCATATCTGAGTCTCCATCAACCTAACACTGTTGGCCCCACCCTGATGATTACCTGAGACCCAGCCTCACCTAAGGTACAGTCCCAACCAAGATGCTTTCAGTGGCTAGTCCACACAATCTTCCTGTCTTGGCTTATTCTACAGATTTTCCTAAAATCTCTTCAAGGTTCACAAACCCCAAACAAGCAACATTTAACCTAGTTTGCCAACCTTTTCCTTTGTGGTCTCAGGCACTAGGAGCAGCCAGCCTTGGTTTGTAGCTTGGTCTCTCCTGGGTACCTCCAAGCCCAGGAGATCACTTTGTAACTCATGCCAGGTAGCACCAGGCAGGACACAGGCAAAGGAGGACCTAGGCCTATACCTGAGCCCTCCCAGAAGCCCTAGAACCAACACACCCAGTACTCACCTTCAGACTACACCAGAGCACCACTCAACCACCTCTACAAATGACAAACCAGAGCCCTGCTAAAGTGAATCCTGCTCTATAGGGTCAGGTCTTACACAACAGCTCCTCCACTGTAGTCATAACCAGTCCTCACAACTAATCAACCTGAGGGTCAATCCCTCCCACTGATGTGCCAAGCAATCAAGGCTCAACTACAACAGGAGGCTATACACAGCCCACACAAGAGACAAACCTGAAACATCCATTCAAGAGACCAGGGAGACAATGCCACCGGGGCCCATAGGACAACCGCTCCGGAAGGCTTCTCTACCAAGACCAGGAGACAGAACAGGTCTACCTAATACATAGAAACAAACACAGGGAGGTGGTCAAAAGGGAGACAAAGAAACATGACTCAAATGAAAGAACAGAACAAAACTCCAGAAAAAGAACTAAACAAAATGGAGACAATCTATCAGAAGCGAAGTTCAAAACACTGGTTATAAGGATGCTCACTGAATCTTATTTAAAACTTTAACAAAGAGACATGAAGCATTAAACTGTAGATAGAAATCATAAAAAAGAACCAGTCAGAAATGAAGAATACAGTAATGGAAATGAAGAATACATTACATGGGATCAATATTACAGTAGATGAAGCCTGGGTTAAAATCAGCTATTTAAAAGATAAAGTAGCAAAAAACACCCAAACAGAACAGCAAAAGGAAAAACAAATCCAAAAAAATGAGGATAGTTTAAGGGGCCTTTGGGACAACATCAAGTGTACAAACATTCATATTACAAGGATACCAGAAGGAGAAGAGAAAGAGCAAAGAATTGAAAACCTATTGAAGAAATAATGACAGAAAACTTCCCCTACCTGGTGAAAGAAATAGACATAAGTCCAGGAATTATAGAGAGTCCCAAACAAGATGAAACCAAAGGGGCCCATGCCAAGACACATCATAATTAAAACACCAAAGATTAAAGACAATGAGAGAATCTTAAAAGCAGCAAAAGCAATTAGTTTCCTATAAGGGAGTTCCCCTAAGTCTATAAGCTGCTTTCTCAACAGAAACATTGCAGGCCAAAAGGGATTGGCACAAAATATTCAAAGTGGTGAAAAACACAGACCTACAACCAAGATACTCTACTCAGCAAAGCTATCATTTAGAATTGGTCAACCCTTGCTGGTTTGCCTCAGTGGATAGAGCATCAGCCTGCAGACTGAAGGGTCCTGGGTTTGATTCTGGTCAGGAACACATGCCAGTATTTCGGGCATGCAGGAGGCAACAGATCAATGATTCTCTTTCATCACTGCTGTTTCTCTCTCTCTCCCTTTCACTTACTCTCTAAAATCAATTTTTTTTAAAAAAGTTATTAAAAAAAAAAGAATGTTAGATAAAGAGCTTCCAGACAAGAAAAAGCTAAAGGAGCTCATTGCCACTAAGCCAGTATTATAAGAAATGTTAAAGGGTCTTCTTTAAGAAGAAAAAGGAAGAAGAGGATGAAAAATATGAATAATAAAATGCCAATAAATACATATGTATCAACAGTTACTTTAAATGCAAATGGATTAAATGCTCCAATTAAAAGACATAGGGTGGCTGAATGTATAACAAAACAAAACTTTACATATGCTGTCTATAAGAGACTTACTTCAAATTGAAAAACACACATATACATCAAAAGTAAAAAGATGAAAAAAGATATTTCATGAAAATGGAAATGGATTGGGGGGGATAAAAGCTGAGGTATCAATACTTATACCAGGCAAAGTAGACTTTAAAACAAAGGCTATAATAAGACACATAAAAGGACCCAGCAATATCACTTCTGAGTATTTATCTGAAGAAACCCAAAATATTAATTCAAAAAGACATATACATCCATAGGTTTATTGCTGAATTACTTACAATAGCCAAGATATGGAAGTAACCTAAGTGTTCACCAGTAGATGAATGAATAAAAAAGTGGTACTTCTATATAATTAAATATTTCTCAGCCATAAAAAATAAATCCAGCTTGTACATGTCTATTTATGTACAGAGAACGCACTGCTAAAGCACTTAGGCAACATATATAGTTAAACACTGGTCAACATTCAGCCATTGCTGTATGGGCCATATTTTTCATTGCACAGTAACTTGTACAAATTAATATATACTCTATAATATGATTGTATCATAGTATGGTTTTATGGTTACTGCAAAAAAATATTTGTTGACTCACTTTTGTATCTCTGTCAAGAATACCAACAACTGTTACATAATGGTGGAAAACTTTTTCAATGGTTTAGATCAGTGGTTCTTAACTTCTGGCCCTTTAAATACAGTTCCTCATATTGTGACCCAACCATAAAATTATTTTCTTTGCTACTTCATAACTGTAATGTTGCTACTGTTATGAATCATAATGTAAATATCTGATATGCAGGATGGTCTTAGGCGACCCCTGTGAAAGGGTCGTTCGACCACCAAAGGGGTCACGACCCACAGGTTGAGAACCGCTGCTTTAGATAGTCCATGGAACTGTTCCCAACCTGCAGTACCAAACTACACTGGGTGAGGAAAAACACCATCCATATGGTGAACTCAAAGGAAACTCTTAAAGGTACAGCTACAGATTCCACTCTGCTTCCCTTACAAGGCCATGCATGAGCTTTCATCTTTGACCAAACTACATAAGAGTGGTTTCGCCTGATTATGCAGGTATGTGTCCAAAAATAAAAAATTGCATCTAATTATAAAATGGAAATGTTTATGGATGTCATATATATATATATATGTCACTTATGTCTGCAAATAATATTGTAGAGATGACAAAGTATACTTGCTAAGTTCAATTCCAAAGATTTACATTAACATGCACTCAGCTCCAGGTGCACTGCTAGATTCTAGTGATACCTTTCTTCTTTTCTTCCTAGAGCAGTCCTTTGAAAGAAACTTCTCACCTCCCATTCCCTCTTGAACCTTCACGTTATACCCCACCATTCCATATGAACCATGATGGAAAAGACTCTCATTACTTCCGAATTGCCAAATCCAACTGACTCATCAATTTCCACCCTATTTTCCCCCTATGCTATCTGTGTCATGTTGACCCCTTGTTCCTATATTCACTTCTATAAGCTCATTTTTTCCTTCTGCTATCCCCATCTTTTTTTATATATTTTTGTTTATCTTAGAACTCCTTTTAATCTATTTATACCATCAATGTTACACTTTCCAATGTCTTGTCCTTGCTTCTCTTATTTTATCTTCTCACTCTCATAGATAATCTTATTCATATACAAGACTTCATTTACAATTTATATACTGAAGATCCCAAGACCACAGTTTTAATCCAGAGCTTTCCTTTTATTTCAAATGCTGTCATTTATCTCTTCTCAAAAGCCCAACAGTCATTTCAATTTGAATCTATCCAAAACTGACCTTCTGATCTTTCCTCATTTTATCCTCAATCTCTTGCCTAAACTATTGTAGTCTCCCAAATTATATCCTGGTTGCTAAATTCTCATTCTCAATCTATCCTGTAAACCAGCGGTTTTCAACCTGTAGGTCACAACCCCTTTGGGGGTCAAACGACCCTTTCACAGGGGTCGCCTAAGACCATCGGAAAACATATATAATTACATATTGCTTTTGTGATTAATCACTATGCTTTAATTATGTTCAATTTGTAACAATGAAATTTGGGGTCACCACAACATGAGGAACTGTATTAAAGGATCACGGCATTAGGAAGGTTGAGAACCACGTCAGAGTGAAGTTTCAAAAACGTAAAAAGCACATGTCACTCTTCTGCATACATACAATTCCTAACTCCAAGTACCAAGATAATAAAATCCAAATTCCTTGATAGGATATAAAAAGTTTTCCTAACCGTATTCTTACCTACATTTACAGACCTATCTTTTTGACTGCCTCACAAATTATTTTCAGTTTTTATTTATTTTTTTATTTTTTTAAAATATATTTTATTGATTTTTTACAGAGAGGAAGGGAGAGAGATAGAGAGTCGGAAACATCGATAAGAGAGAAACATCGATCAGCTGCCTCCTGCACATCCCCCACTGGGGATGTGCCCGCAACCCAGGTACATGCCCTTGACCAGAATCAAACCTGGGACCCTTCAGTCCACTGGCCGACGCTCTATCCACTGAGCCAAACCGGTTTCAGCTATTTTCAGTTTTTAAATAAACCACACCATGTATGCCCTGTTTCGCACTGGTCCACCTGTGTAGAATATTTTGCTTCACAGCTTATCAATCTGATGAACTCCTGTACATCTTTTCAAAATAGTTCAAGAGTTCTTCTCTAATTAAGCTTTCCATCATTCCACCTACATCCCAGCAGACAGACAGGCTCTATCTTTTGTGATTCCACTGCAGCCAATACATACTTCCATCACGGCACCTATGATTTATTCTCTATTTTTATGTGTCTGCTTTACCTGTACATACGTTAAGCTTCTTAAAGTCAGAGGTTACGTTGTGTTCATCATTTTATCCCCAACCTGTCACATATAAAGTGTGCAATAAGAGACTGATGAAAACATGATTACAGGAATAAATTAATGTGAATGTTTCTTGCCTTCAACTGTCTCAACGTCTAATGGGGAAACATATACAAATATCAAAAACATATATAATAGAGTATAATCTGCAGTGATTGACTTGTGTGCATTCTGACTGTTTTTGTAAACCATTCCTGCCATTTCCTATTTCTACTGTAACTATATAGTTGGTTTTATAATTCCCCTAAGTGTAACAGCTAAATAAAAATACAGATCTGAGTACAATATAAAATTAGTCAAAATTTTCATATAGTAATTATTCCTAAAGGAATACAAAATATGTGAGAAGATACTTCTTTTCAAGGAAAATGTATTTTTACTAAGAGCTGTGTTCTCTAGGTAACAATGATTGTGGATTAGAGCATTTAAGTTGTGTTTTTAGCCGTTGACAAATTGTAGAACAGACTAAATAAGAGGATACAAAAAAAAAGAAATCAACTGGAAACCAGACCCAGGATTTGAAAGTCTGAATTGTTCCCAGGCTTTTGTCTTTTCTTCCCATTGGACTGAGGAGAGAGCTGAGGTAGATGGAGAAATGATGAATGTAATGAGGGGAAGAGGTTGAGGAAATTATTCTGGAACCCATGGTTTAGGTTTCAAATAAAGGTACTTTCTAAAGGAAATAAAATTGGTGATCTCAGTTTGCTCCCTAGCAACTACTGTAGCAGAGATGCAATTTGAATGCATGGATGTGTTTCACATATTGGGAATCTCTGTGGAAATGTGTAATAGCTCCTGTTGGGGTAGTTTTCTGTATAATGCTTCAGTGCTAGGGCATGCATTTGTCCAATGTCCTGAGCTGCTGAACAGATTTTAAACATTTTAGAGATAAAATAATTTGAGACTGTCTTTAAGCACTCCCCAAGGTACCAGGCTGATAATAAGTGGAGTCCAAAAACCTTAAAAGCCTAAGCCTGCTCACCTGAGTGGTCAGCACGGTGAGAAAGTAGGGGACAATTATAAGGAAAACCACATTTTCCATCACATGGCTACTGATGAGCTATTTTCAGAAAGAAATACACAGTGTCATTTAATCAAAATGTAACACATTGGTATGAAATTTGATGAGCTAGCACAAAGTTGATTGTGTTTGATGCCTTATTTCCAGTGAACTTGAGACATATTTTAACTTTTCTTGCTTCTTACTAGGTCATTTAAAAATATCCATTCATAAAAATTAAATAAACACAATGTGCTGAATTTAAAAATCTACCTTTATCTTATTTCCATATCCATCCCTGCTTTTTTCTGATGAGAAATGAAGAGGGACTGCCATCTACTGGCAAATAGGAAACTTTTCTGAAATAGAACAGCACCAGCTATTGTAATGGCTTTGCCCAGGACATTCCTGGAGACAAAAGGAAAGGTTGTGATGTTTTAAGCTCTTTAAATGAAACACTGGATGCTGTAATCATTCATTCATTCATTCATTCATTCCCTAGTTTTAAGGAAAAAAATGAATGTATAACTTCCAGTCTTGCCAAGCACTGAACTATAGAACACAGAGATGACTAAATCATTGTACTTGATTTTTAAAAATCTCATTTTCTTTCCTCCTCTGTTCAGATACATACAAATCTGTTTTTGTAGCATGCACTTGAGTTAATGGATTGAGCCTCTGAGGATAATTTCTGGAAAATATTATGTATTTATAGGCTGTGCTGCCAGCAAAAAAAGCCCAGGGGGAATCCATAAACATACAAATCTTGTGAATAATTCTTTCTTCATTCATTCAAAATTCAGACTACTTATTTTAATATATTTAGTAATTCCACTAAATATTATAATTCAAAAAGGAGAAATGATAGAAAAGTAGTTCTATTTAATGTGTTCTGTAATAGGAGACACAAAATAGGAATATTGGAAGTGGTATAGAATAGACAAAGATAATTGATTTCACAACATTAATACCGATTAATTTATCAAGAATATTCAGCCTATACCTGGGAAGCCTTAGCAAGCCTCCTAATGCCTATGCTACTGACTTGGATCAACCGGAAACTCACTCAGGTAATAATGAAACATGTAATACATGCGATCATCAAAGACCAGTAAAAAAGGATTCTTGCACAAACATTAGAGATTAGAAGAACTTTAATTACACCATTTTGTTATTTTTCTAGGAAATCTCGGTTTTCCCAGGGCACATCAACCTTGAAAATAATCTAACTTTGAAGGTGATTCAAAGATACTTATGAGTGAGCATCCAATCCAGTTTCATTATTACAAATTCAAACTTTCCCAGTCTCTCTCTACCCATGTATCTAACGCCCATTATTTATTTTCATACATGAAAGAATATGTATCTTTCATTTGCTCTATTACACCCAGTCACGGAGAGTTCTTGGTCCATTATAGGTCCCAATGCTTTTATATTAAAGACTGGAATGAATATCATTGTATTTTGTGTGTATATGGTTAATTAGAGAGGATTTCACGAGTGATGTGTAGGCTCTGCTTTATTGTTTCAAAAGTCTTAATATTGCTTTTAAAAATTATGGCAAAATAACTTTTGACTTAAAAAAAGAGTTTCAAGGGTGGTAGAGTTCTCTTATACCCTTGATTCAGCTTCTCCTTAATGCTAGGAGATCACATAACCAGGCATAATTATTAAGTGAGAACTTAGCATCTTTTCTTGTCTCATGACTTTGACACTTCTGGAGAATACTGGGTATGAACTTTGTAGAATGTCCTTCACTTTAGGTTTGCCTGATGTTTTGCTATGATTACACTGGCATTATAGATTTTTGGAAATGATATCACAAAGGAGAACTGTCTTATTACTGACAATATTAACTTTGATCACTTGATGAAGATTGTATCTGCCAGGTTTCTCCACTGTAAGCTCTGCCTCCTGGAAGGAAGAAGTATAAAAGAATGCGTGCCTCTCTCCCCATCACAGGTAGTTTTATCACATGAAGTGCCGATTGGTACTCAGCTGAAGACTCCAGGGGAATCCTTTTCCAACTTTAGAGCTCTGTCTTCCTATCCTTTCCCTATAAATTTTTCTCTGCATTCTCAACTCTCATTTCCTCAACTCAGGGAAACTGGGAGATATTTTTGGGGTTCCTGTCCCTAACTGCATCCCAGAAATTCTCTTAAGGCATAATAAGTTGGATCAATAGTAGAATTTACCTCATTTGCTTTTTGTCTCTCAGATGCTGGTTGTTCAATTTCTTTAAGTCATTGTTTCTTATATTTTGTTCTATTTTTATTTATTTAAGACATCTGGGTAAAAACATGCCTATATTCCATTTTGGCCAGAAGCAGATACCTGGCCCAATGTTTTAAACACCATCTACAAGCTAATACCACTGAAATTTAAATGTTAGTCCAGAACTTTACCTTGAACTACAAACACATTCAATTTTCTATTTTATAACTTTTTCTTAAATTCTCCTTGATACTCTAAACCCAACTTATTTAAAGTGAAACTCTTGATTTACTCCACCTCCCCACTCATTGATTGCTCTCCTGCTCCTCCAAATCTCAGTACCTGTCACCACCAGCCCATTGGATGCTCCATTCAAATATCTAGGAGTTTTCTTTGACTCCTCTCTCCCCTTAACTGCTATATCTAGTACATTAGCAATCCCTACTGTTATATTTCAAAATGCATTTCAAAGCCAACTTCTTGTTTCTCTCTATTGTACAACCACTTTCAGAATCTCTCATCTGAGCCATTGCAGAAACTTCTATTCACCTTATTTCCACTCTTGTTTATTCCTTTCCATTTATTATCTATCAGCCAGAATAATTTTTAAATATTCATAAGATCCTGTTACCCCTCTGATAAAACATTTTTAGGAGCTTCCCATTGCAGTGAGAAAACATCCCACACATATTACCATGGCCTTCAAGGTCCCACCTGATCTGGATACTGTCTTTATTTCCAATCTTGTTTATACCTCTTTTTCCCTATATTTATACCTCTTTTTCTCTTTCTGTTCTCAGAATATATCAAGCATCTTCCCACCTCAGATTCACAGCCTTTATACTTTTTATTTCTCTTTTCTGGAATGATCTTTTCCCTGTCTCATGATATGGCCAGTTGTTTGTTTTTCTCGATCATTCAGACTTTGACTTAAATGTCACTTTCTTCTGAAAGCATTCCTTGACTACCTTATTTTAATTTGAACTTCTAACTTCAATTAGCCTCTTTTACATTATTCCATTTATAATACTTAAAAGTAGTTTTTATTATCTTAATTTCTTGCTTCTTTGTTTATATATCATGTTTCTTTTTAATTGATTTTTTAGAGGAAAAACAGAAGGGAAAGAGAGAGAGAGTGAGAGAGAAACACTGATTTGTTGTTTCACTTATTTGTGCATTCATTGGTTGATTCTTGTATGTGTCATGACCATGAATCAAACCCACAGCCTTGGTGTATCAAGATGCGACTCTAACCAATTGATCTACCCAGCAGCCAGGGCCTATACTACCTGTGTATTAAACAAAAACTGCTAGAGAAGAGAAAATCATCTATCTTTTTCACTGCCTTATCTGCAACATATGATATGGTATGTGGTACTTATTATTATATTCTGTAAATTTTCTTGAATAAATGAATGAAGATATAAAGACTTTTTCATAGATAGGAAGGAGACTAATGTCATGGTCCAGGCAAGATCTGTCTTGGTAAACAAGAATCTAGACAAAGAACAAACAACAAACTGTGGGCCAAATCCAAAGTGTTGCCCATTTTTGTAAATAAAGTTATGTTGAATCACAGCCATGCCCATTTTTATATGTATTGTCTATGGCTATAGTGGCAGATTTGAGTAGTTGTATGGGAACTGTATGTTCTAGGAAGCCTAAAATATTTCCTCTCTGTCCCTTTATAGAAAACTAGACACCCAATGCACAAAAATCATGCAAGAGTAGGCCTTCCTTCCCCCAGCTGCCGGCACCAGCTTCCCTCTGGCACGCAGGACCCGGGCTTTCCTGCAGCTGCCGGGAGGCACCCAGGAACCAGGCTTCCCTCCGACCGCTGGCTTCATCCAGAAGGTTGTCCCGAAGGACATCCGGAAGGTTGTCCGGTCTAATTAGCATATTATGTTTTTATTATTATAGATGTTTACCAACTCCTAATCTAGACATTAGCAGAGACAATGGGGATGTAGCAGGAGAAATTAAGCATTTAAAGCATCACTCTCAGACCACAAATCTGTGTTCCATAATAATACACATGCAATTCATCTTTCCTGCTACATTGTCTGCTCCCTAATTTCTTTGCTACCACTATCTCCCCAGGGTTAGGAGAACATTTTTCAATAGTGTACATCCCATGTTTTGGAGACCCTGACTATAAATCTTGAACCCCCCTTCTTTATTACTACAAAGGTAAAACCAGGATCCCAGTAATGCATCGTCAGTTGTCATAATATTTCAGAACTATAAAGTTATGTATGCTGATTCAAACACCACCATCACTCTTGCTATTTCTTTTGCATTTTGAAAATGTTGCCATTTCATGAAATCTATTAAAATGCATATCATTTTCGTTAGCATTCTATTAAAATGTAATTTCGACCAGAAACAGTGATCCATCTTTCTAGGATCATTAGATCCTTTTAAATGGGCATTCAATGCATTCATCCTTTCAGACTATAGTAATATTAGCCAGGCCACTAGAAATGCAGTGTGTATTTTCAGTGCTATTCAAAGTTCTTAAAATCAATCCAAAATAATAAGAGTTTAATCACCTAGCATGTGTTGTTTTTTTTTGACAAAAACTTAAGTCGTACAATTTGTCTGCCTTCCAGCACTCTTACACTTGGAGGCAAGAAGCCATGGAAGACTTAATTTGTCTGCCAAGAAAGCCTCAGAGTTTACCAAGGTGTCCTCGCATTGTCACCACCCAAACTTTTTGGAAGTGATGATTTGTAAACTTTATATGACCCACATACGAAAGTTGTATTACCATGCAAATACACATGATATTATGTCACCATTTCTTGCTCCAAGATGAAAAAGTAATTGAGAGGTTGTCAGGTCAAAAACCAAAACAAGCTAAATTTGGGGAGAGGGACTATCACAGGTCCATGTACCTTACTCCCCTGCTTTGTCCTACCTGGTTAAATCCTTGACCATGACCATAGCATGAAAAATCAGGCGACTGATATGAAATGTAAATCTGCCACTGCAGGCAACATTGGCCACCACAGGTAAAGATGGAGACATATTAAGACAATGTGAATACATTCATGGCTGTCTGTTTTAGATACTTTCTGTCTGTGGAAAATCAGCCAGCATAATAATTTGAGTGTCTCGGAAGCCCGCAAGCTCATACTTTTAGTAAAACTAAAACAAAATGAAAATGACCCCCTTGCCTGCACTTCATAACCCACTCTTCCATTATTGAGTATGCCCTGCAGCAAAGGTCTAGGAGTGCTTTCAAACAAGTAGAATTAAAACCAAAAAGAATCAAAGCAAAACTTTTTAAAAAGACCCCTGAGAAAGCAGTCTTAAAATATGACCAAGTTATTTACAGAGTGCACTGTTTAATGTTCAAGCTTCTCAGAGCAACATGGTAACATCTAAAAGGCATGTAAATATGTAAATAGCAGTTCCAGTCAAGATGTCAAGGTAGGTTAATGCAGTACTCAGAACCTCCTACCACCACATCAAAATTACAGCTAAATTACAGCATTACAATCATTCGGAGTGTCTGAAATCTAGCTGAACAGAAGTCCTATGGATAACTAAGAATATAAAGAAGCCACATGGAGACTGGTAGGAGGGTCAGGGATACAGAACAGGCTAGTCCCACACTCACCTGTGGTGAATAAAAATCAGGAGGGAGCCATGGTCAGTGTGACTCAGTTGGTTGGAGCGTTGTCCCATATATCCAAAGGTTGCAGGTTTGATCAACGTTCTCTCTCACATCGATGTTTCTCTCTCTCTTTCTCTCTTCCCTCCCTCTAAAATCAATAAGAATATCCTCATGTAAGAATTTTAAAAATCAGGAGGGATATCCTGGCTGCAGAGGTCCCCCTTAAGGAGTGAGGAGTCCAACGTCAGAATCCCCAGCCCAGGGTTCTAGTGCCAGGAAGAGAAGTCCCCGTAACTTCTGGATGTAAAAAACAGTGGGAGTTGTCACTGAGTGAAATGGAGGGCTCCTAGAGCCCCAGGCAGCACCTCTTAAAGGGCCTGCACAGGACTTACTCGGTCTCACCCTGAGCTCCAGCACTGAGAATTGAAGGATGAGTAGAAGTTAGCTAGGGTAGGAAGAAGTGTGTGTGTGTGTGTGTGTGTGTGTGTGTGTGTGTGTGTGTGTGTGTGTGTGTCAGAACGAGAGAGAGAGAGAGAGAGAGAGAGAGAGAGAGAGAGAGAGAGAGAAAGAGATTAAGGCAATATCTTACATGCATTTCTGGAACAAAGGTTGGTGTGGATGGAGCCAAGCAAGGAAGATTAGTGAAAGTTGAGGATGGAGAAACAGGCAAGATTTATATTATCTAAATTTAATATATTTGTCCATAGAGCAATGGATACCTATTAAGAGCCTTTTTGGAGGCTATTTGTCTAAGTTCAGGCAATTGGTCATGCTGGCCTGGAGCAGGAGCAATAGGGTTTGAGAGAAGTGAGTACATTCAAGATACATTTTGCGCATTTGGGAAGTAAAATTGGCAAGGTTTGAAAATTAATTTGATGTGTGGAAATGAGGTAGGGAAAAATGTCAATGATGACTCCCAAGTTTCTGAAAAGAACAACTAAATGTGTGAAAAAGTCACTTACCAAGTTAACCTTAGAGGAGAAACTGGTTTGACGGGCATTTATCTTGGATTCAGTTTTTTTTGTTTTTGTTTTTGTTTTTTTTTATTCTTTCTCATCATTGATGTTTCTTTTTTTTATATAATTTTTTTTATTGCTTAAATTATTACAAAGAGTATTACATATGTCTCCTTTTTTTTCCCCCGCCCTTTACAATCCCCTGGCCTCCCCTACCCCCCAGTGTCTTATGTCCATTGGTTATGCTTATATGCATGCATACAAGTCCTTTGGTTGATCTCTTACCCCCCCTTCCTGCCCCCCCACCCTCCCCAGCCTTCCTGCTGTAGTTTAACAGTCTGTTCGAGGCAACTCTGCCTCTGTATTGGATTCAGTTTTTGAATGTGAGACACCAACATGGAGTATTCCAAATGGCCATTGTATATATGGGTCTTGAGATTAAGTGGATTTAATGCTTAATGCTTGAATGAAGCATTTTGATAGGTAAAGATTTCCGGAGAGTAAAGTTATGTAAAAATAATTTTCATTAACTATATCTTCTATATTAGGTGAAATGCAATCATCTAAAGTAAACCTGGAGGCTATGTAAATTTTATTAAAATTATGATGAGAAGAAATTTATCAACTAATTTATCTGATAATAGCATTAAGTGATTATGATTCATTTAAATGCAAGTAAGAGCTCTCCAAGGTCAAAGTTCTTTCTGTATAGAAAGGCATGATATTTGGTAGGCTAATATGCCATCCCTTGTAATCACTTTCTAATTTCCTTTCTTTCTTTCTTTTTATTTTTGTCTTGACAAGTAGCATTTTTCCATGCACTATCTGTAGATTAGAAAAGATATGTAATTAAGAAGAAGCCATTTAAAAGACACCTCCTGCCCTCTAAGAATAAAATCTTAAAGAAATAAATGAAATTTTGAAATGGAAGACATCTTATAAGTAACTGCATCCGACTTTTCTCTAATGAATGAGTCCATTCATACATGAATATGTCATGCTACACTTTGCTTGAAATCTTCTAATTAAAGGGAACCTATATTTCAAAGAAACTATACTATAGTCATTCAATTATTTTTTATGTGTGTATTATTTTGTTTTATATATACTCATCTAAGCACTATACTAGTTACAGGACAACAAGAAGTTGCTTATAGTCCCTAAAAGCAGTAGAGCCTTCCTTTCTGTCATTTCCACTTGGCTTTTATATGACCACATGTTTTCTGTACCAATCACTTGGGAAAGAAGGGAGCTTCCGTTAATTGTTTTAGTTTTGCTTGTCTTTATAGGATTCCTTTTTGAGTCTCAAGATTTATAGAACCATAAATGTCATTTAATGCTGAGGGAGGAAAGGCACACACACAAAAAGAAACATGAATCAGACATGACTACATGTCCCTCAAGCAGCTTCAAGCCTGTTAGATGTGAAAGAAAATTGCAATAATACAAAGAAAAAATAAGGATAAAAAATGTGCATAAATACTAGTAGAATATCATAGTAATTCAGGAAATAAAGAGTTCACTTTTAGTTGGTAAATGGCTTAAGGCTTGTAGTGGAAACGGTTGTTTACCTACTCAGAACATACTGTTTTTATCTTCATTTTAAAACATTCATGAAATTGATAACCTGCAAGTTCCAGGGGTGGACCTTGACCAGTTTAACTCAGAAGTAGGCCTTGTCTGACCAAATCTAATCAGCATTTATGCAGCCACAAGAGTGGGAAGATGACCTGAGCTAATTAAAAAAAAAAGCCAAGGACTTTTATTGAATTGCAGCGAGGCTCAGGGTGGCATAGAAGTTTTCTGGTTTTTTGCTTTACATGATACAGGATACAGGATATAAGGGTTATATTTGCTGGAACATGTGTTACCAGGAAGGAAACCAACCTGAGGACAGAGATTACAGAAAGCAATGGAGAGCCAAGAGAATCATGGGAAAATGGCTGTGGGGCCTGGTGAAACTACACATGAAGCTTTCTCTTCATCTTCATCTTTCAATGGCATGAACCTTTATTTCATGTATTAATTATGTTAATTTAAGTAGTGCTCTGATATTTATAATCAAAACTGCTCTGACTGTTAAAATGCTCACAGATGAATTAGCATCTGAGATATAGTTTGAAAAATGGTTAAGATTGGAGCCTAAAGAAATGAAAGGAAACATTTCAGGCAGAAGGAATAAACACTTTTATATTTATTGACTTACAAAATATATACTCTTCATTACTATAATAATACAAAAGTATTTCATATATTCTTCTTCTCATTTCCTAGTGAATCAACTTGTATTTTCACGTAAGTCTTACCTCTCCTTGAAATCTACTATAATACAATGATAAGCCATGGCAAATTTTTAAACAAGATCATAATATGATAATAACTGTAGCTTGGAAAGATTTATCTGAGAGCACCATATAAAATGAATTTAAATAGATATACTGGAAATAGAGCAATTTGTTAGGTTTGTTTATTTGATTGTTTGTTTTGCAATTAGCCAGTAATCCAAAAAGTATTAGTCTTATCTTTTTTTTATTTTTCAGCTACAGTTAACATATAATATTATATTAGATTCAGGTATACAACCCAGTGAGTAAACATTTATGTAACTTATGAAGTGTTCACCCCAATAAGTCTAGTACCCATCTGACATCAGACATAGTTATTACAACATTATTGACTATACTCCCCATGCTGTACTTGACATCCCCATGGCTATTTTTTAACTGGCAAGTTTTACTTCTCAATCCATTCCCCTTTTGCACCCACCTCTTCAACCCCCTCTCCCATCAAACAACCATCAATTTATTCTCTGTATCTATGAGTTTGTTTCTGTTTTGTTTGTTCATTTATTTTGTTTTTTAGATTCTATTTTTAAAAAAGGAAATCATATGGTATTTGTCTGTCTTCCTATTTCTCTTAGCTAGGCCCGTCCATGATGTCACAAATGGCAAGATTTTATTCTTTTTATGGCTGAGTAATATTCCATTGTATATTGGTACCACATCTTCTTTATCCACTAATCTATTGAGGGACACTTAGGTTGCTTTCATATCTTGGCTATTGGAAACAATTCAGCAATGAACATAGGAGTGCATATAACTTTCTGAATTAGTGGGTTTTTAAAAATTATTTTTTCAGATAATAACCCAGAAGTGGAATTGCTCAGTCATATGGGAGTTTCATTTTTAGTTTTTTGAGAAACCTCCGTATTGTTTTCTAAGTGACTGCACCAATTTATAAACCCACCAAAAAATGCACCAGGGTTCCCCTTCTCCACATCCTCACCAACACTCATTATGTATTGATTTATTGATGATAGCCATTTTGATAGGCATGAGGTGATATCTCATCATAATTTAAATTTGCATTTCCTTGATGATTAGTGATGTTGAGCATCTTTTCAATGTATGTTGGCCATCTATATGTCCTCTGGAGAAATATCTATCCAAGTCCTCTGTCCATTTGTTAATTAGATTGTTTTTGGTGTTTTGTTTTGGGTTTTGGTTGTTTTGGTATTGAGTTGTATGAATTTCTTATGAATTTTGGATATTAACCCCTTATCAGATGTATCATTAGTGAATATCTGCTTCCATTCAGAAGGTTGTCTTTTTGTTTCATTGTGGTATTTTGGGCTGTGCAAAATCTTTCTAGACTGATGTAGTCTCATTGGTTTATTTTTTTTTTAATTTATGTTTTCCTTGACCAAGGAAACATAGGAACAATGTCAAAGAATTTACTGCTTATGTTTTCTTCAAGGAGTTTTATGGTTTGGGGTCTTACATTTTATCATTTAATCCATTTAGAGTTTATATATATATATTATAAGAAATTGATTGGATTTTTTTTGCCTGTATCTATCCAGTTTTCCCACCACCATTTATTGAAAAGACTATTTTATATTATTGCTTCCTTTATCAGAGATTAATTGACCAAATAGGCATGGACTTATTTCTGGGCTCACTATTCTGTCCATTGATCTATGTGTCTGTTTTTATTCTGATACCATGCTGTTTTGATTACTACAGTTTTGTAGTATAGTTTGATATCAGGTAGTATGATAACTCCAACTTTGTTCTTTCCTGAAATTGCTTTGGCTACTCAGAGTCGTTTGTGGTTGCATATAAAGTTTAGGATTATTTGTTCTAGTTCTAAGAAGCAAGCCATTGGTGTTTTGATAGAGATTGCATTGCATGTATTGATTGCTTTGGTAGTATGGACATTTTAACAATGTTAATTCTTCCTATTTAAGAGCATGGATGGAAGCCTGGATAGCCTTCCACTTATTTGTATCTTCAATTTCTTTCTTCAATGTCTCAGAGTTTTCTGAGTTTATCTTGTTAACCTACTCATTGTTTAGTAGCATTTTATTTATGTGTTTGTGTGTCTTTTTATTTCTTCTTGTAATTGTTTTCTAGTTTCATACCATTGTGTTCAGAGAAGATGCTTGATATTTCAGTCTTCTTAAATTTATTGAAACTTGTTTGTTGCCCAACATGTGGTCTATTCTGGAAAATGTTCCATATATACAGCCTAATGCTTTGGGATGAAATGTTCTAAAAATATGAGTTAAGTCAATCTGGTCTAATGTGTCATTAAGGCCACTATTTCCTTATTGATTTTATGCCTGAATAATCTATCCATTGATATCAATGGAGTGTTAAAAGTCCTCTACTAATACTGTATTAAATGTCAATCTCTCCCTTTATGTCTGTCAATATTTGCTTTGCAGATAGGGTATCCCCAAAAACATATATACACACTTCAAATATTTATAAAGGCAATATTTATTAAGATACATTTTATTTTCAAAATTGAGCTATCAGCTATTAAAGTATGTATACATTTTTGGGGACACCCTTTATTTAGGTACTCCTATGTTAGATACATAGGTGTTTATAACAGTTACATCCTCTTGTCGGTTGATTCCTTTATCAATATGCAATACCTTTCTTAGTCTGTTCAGCCCTTATTTTAAAGTCTGTTAAGTCTGATATAAATATTGTCACCCCCACTTTTTTTCATTTTTATTTGCATGAACTATTTTTTCCATCCCTTTACATTCAGTCGGTATGTGTCTTTCAGACTGAAGTAGGTCTCCTGTAGACAGCATGTGTGTATGTCCTGTTTTTTAATTATTCAGCCAACATAAGAGCATTTTATCCTGGTAAATTTAAAGTAATTATTGATAGGTATGTAGTTATTGCCATTTTATGAATTGTTTTATGACCTTTTTGTAGGTCTGCTCTGTTCCTCTTTTATTCTTTTGTATGTTGATGACTTTTTAAAGATATATTTTTATTGATTTCAGAGAGGAAGGAGAGGGAGAGGGAGAGGGAGAGATTAAAACATCAATGATGAGAAGGAATCATTGATCGACTGCCTCCTGCACGCCCCCTACTAGAGATCAAGCCGACAACCCAGACATGTATCCTTGACCAAAATCAAACCCGGGACCCTTCAGTCTGCAGGCTGACACTCTATCCACTGAGCCAAACTGACTAGAGCTATTGATAACTTTTTATAGTGTTGTGTTTGGATTATTTTTTTCTTTATTTTCTATATATCTCTTGTAGGTTTTTGGTTTATGGTTATCAGTCTATTTTAAGTTGTTGGTCACTTAAGTTCAAACAGTCTGAAATCACTACCATTTTTATGTTCCCCTTCCCCGTTTATGTTTTTACTTTTTTTCTGTGTGTGTTTTTGTGTAACCCCTCATTTATTGTTGTAATTATAAAGGATATTCCTACTTTTAAATTTTATCCTTTGTACTAGGATTATAGTTGCTTGATCCACTGCTTTTGCTAAGTATTTGTTTTTGTCATTGAGAATTTTTACCTTCCTATATTTTCTTATTCATATGTTTGATCTCTTCTTTTCTACTTAAAGAAATCCCTTTAATATTTCTTGTAATGCTGATTTAGTGATGATGAACTCCTTTAGCTTTTTCTTGTCTGGAAAACTACATCTCTCCTTCCATTCTAAATGATAGACTTGCTAAGTAGAGCATTCTTAGTTGTAAGTCATTATTTTTGAATAGTTTGTGCAAATCCCTTCTGGCCTGCAAAATTTCTCTTGAGAAATCAGCTGACACCCTTATATGAGCTCCCTTTCAGGTAACTAACTGCTTTTCTCTCACTACTCTTAAAATACCTTTGGAATTTTAATTATGATGTATATTGGTATCAGCCTTTAGGGGCTCTTTGCACTTCCTGAACTTATATATTTCCTTCATCAGGTTGAAGATATTCTCAGTCATTATTTCTTCAAATAGGTTTTGATACATTCCTCTTTATCTTTTCATCCTGGAATCCTTATTATGTGAATGCTGGTCCAACTGATATTGTCCCAGTAATCTCTTAAACAATCCTCATTTTTAAAATTATTTTCACTTTTTGCTGTCCTAATTGAGTGTTTTCCACTATCTTGTCTTCCAGATCACTGATTTGATTCTCTGCTTCATCTAATCTACTGTTTATTCCCTCTAATAATTCATTTCAGTTATATTATTCTTCCCTTTTTTTGTATTCTTCATTTCTGACTGGTTCTATTTTATGGTTTCTTTCTCTTTGTGAGGTCTTCACTGAGTTTATCTTTTCTTTCTTGTAGTTCATTGAGCATCCTTATAATCAGTATTTTGAACTCTGTATCTAGTAGATTGCTTTCTTGTCTTCATTTCATTTACATGTAGTTCTTTTTCTGGAACTTTTAAAAAATTGATCTTTACTGTTAAAGTATTATAAGATATCCCCTCCTCCCCTCTTTCACCCCTTCTACTCTTCCTCCACCTCCAGGCCCCAAGGCCTTCACCACACTATGGACTTAGGACATGTTTCTTTGTCTTTTCATTTTGGCTGCCTCCCTGTGTTTATTTCATTTATCAGGTTGACCTGCTATCTCACAAAATTGGCAGAGTGATGCTATGTAGTATTTGTCCTGTGAGGCCCAATGGCACAGTCTCTCTGTTCACCTGAAATGGGTGCTCTGGGAGTGTCCCGTGTGTGGGTTGTATGTACCCTCCTATTATAGTTGAGCCTTGATTACTGTTAGCATGTTAGTGGGTGGGATTGATCCTCGTGTTGACTGCCTCTGAGGGCTGGCCATGACTACAATGGAGAAGCTGACATGCAAGGGCTGACCCCACAGAGCAGGGGTCACTTCAGTGTGGCCCTGGTGCCAGCCAAGTCCACCCTTTAGGTGTGTCATTGTAGAGCTGGTTCAGTGGTTCACTATTGTCTGAAGCTGGTTACCCTGTGTGTTTGTTCTGGAGAGCCTCTGGGAAGGGGCTACAGTGCAAACCAAGGTCAGCTGCCACCTGCTCCTGGTGGCTAGCTGGTGGTAACTACAAAATGATCTGTGGTTCATGGCCTCTTGTACTGTGCTTGGGTGCACTTGGCTATGCTGCAAACCAAGGCTGGCTGCCACTAGTGCTGGTCTTGAGACCCTTTGGTGGCACCACAATGTAAGCTGAGGCCAACCACCATTTATGCTGTTAGTGGCCACTTAGTTAAAGCTATGTTCTCAGCCAACACTGGCCACAGCTTACACCAGGCCTGGGACCACCTAATGGGAGTTAAAATGCAAGTTGAGACCAGTTACTGCTTGTGCTAGTCTTGGGGCTACTTTGCAAGAGGTATAGGGCATTCTGAAGCCAGCCACTACTAGTTTGGGGTTTGTGGACATTTGAGAGATTTTAGGAACAGAATGAGCCAAGTCAGGCCACTTCTATGGAAGAGCCACTGGAAGCCTGGTGCGCAAGTGGATGAGGCAAGGTCTCAGGGAATCACCAGGGCAGGGCAAATGGTATTAGCCAGGTTAATGGAGAGCTCCGATTTGGTATCTGCCTGCACCTGCCAGCCATTCCATCCCTGGAGAGATGCCCTGACCTCTGCCCCTCCAGCCCTCCATCTGAAACTAGTCAGTTCAGTTCCTCCCCGTATGTCCCTGGCACTTTTCAAGCTGCTGCCTCATACTGGATCCCAAAGCTAGTGGGTTTGTAACCAAGAGGAACACCCGGGACTCCAGCAGTGCTCCATCCCCGCTGGTTTTCACAGCCAGATGTTATGGGGACTCTGCTTCCCAGCACTGGTGCCCAGCCTGGGAAGCCCAGTGTGGGGCCAGGACCCCTCACTCTTTGGCATGGAACACCTAGCCAAGACATTGTTCCCAGTTCTTAATTGCGACACCATGGAGGTGAGACCTTCCCCTTCCTATTTCGGGCCCTCCTACTGGTCTCGCTGTGGCTTCCTTATATCCTTAGGGATAGGGCATCTGTTCAGCTAGTCTTCAGGTGGTTCTCAATTTGTTCTATAATTTAGTTGTAATTTTGTGATCATGGGAGCAGGTCAGCACAACATTTACCTACTCTGCCTTCTCAACTGGAAGTCTAACAGGGGTCTTTAATTTGAGTAGAGACAGTGGAAAAGAAGAGAAGGAGGTGAATGTCACACTATCATGCAGGTAGAAATTGGTTGAAAATATATGTTAAATATTAACCCAATGCCGGTCAAATTACAGGAACTCAATACATTATAGGTTTCCTTTCCAGAATGTTTTAGAATTGATCAGATGTTTTTAGTAAAGGAAATAAAATCTGGACTCAAGTAGGCCAAAATAAAATAGGACTGGGCTCAATTAGGCCAATCTCATGAATGTATCCATTAATGCTTAGATGATTGGGAGTAGGAACCAAGAAACTACACATGGCACATAAGCAGGGACATTTATAATTTGCCTTAGGTTGGACTTTGGAAAATTAAATAAGATATAAAGGAAAAAGAATAGGAAAATCAAAGATTTCTGAAAGTGATTAATTGAAAGTTGACCATGTGGTCAAGACGGAGTAGAAAGAATTTGGAGGATGTGATCTTTTGTGCATAAAAGATGCTGTCCATGATTAGAGACACCAGTGGCATGGCCCACCCAAAAATGCCTTTCTGTGCAGTGTGAACTGGAGCATTGGCACAATAGTTCTACCTGACACTGACAAAGTTACGGTTTGTTGATATGCAATGTGTCCCTGCCTTTGTCAACAAATGCTACATCCAGAAAAATCAGATTGAGTACACAACTGAACACAGCCTCAAAATATGTTTAGAATACATTACGAAATGTAAAGTGAAATGCAAGCACAATGCAAAAGTACTAGTGGAAAAAGAAACCAGCATAATAATAAGCCCAGTGACATACTTACTGCAAAGCAGTTATTTATCACTAAAAGAAGATGCTCTCTTAAGCACTTAAAGAAATACCAGTGATCTAGTCTCAGCAAATATCCTTGTATTGTCATTATAGATTATGAAAATTTCACTTACAGAGCATTCAATACTTTGCTTTTTTTTACACTGTTCCCTTTTATACTTACATATTATTATGCTGTAAGAAATAAAAAATCATATTCTGAGTAATGTGCACTGATGTGAAACAATCATTTTCATGATTTGTCAGAGTTTATGGTTCCCATCCTTTTCTCGTGTATTTATCTATTTCTACCTATCTAAACAAATAGTTGATTTTTATAAAAACTTGCTGTCCATATTTTAAATGTATAAATGCCTTTAATTTTACATTTTTTTGTCGATATTGCAAAAATGTTCAATATTGGAAAAAATTGTGCAGTTCACTAAATAGGTATATTTTTAAAAATATTATTAAACAGCCCTGGCTGATTTGGCTTGATGGATGGAGCATCTGCCTGCTGACTGAAGGGTCCCAGGTTTGATTCTGGTCAAGGGCATATGCCCGGGTTGCAGGCTCGATCCCCAGTGGGGGACATGCGGGAGGCAGCCCATCAATGATTCTCTCTCATCCATTGATGATAGAGAAAAATGATTCAAACAATATGTACATAACAATAAATATTAAAATTTAATTGGGAGTGGGCCTAAGCCGTCAGTAGGACATCCCCTGATGGCTCCTGGATTGGAGAGGGTGCAGATCAGGCTGAGGGACACCCCCCTCCCCCAACAACAACAACCGAGCCCAGAAATCAGGAGGAGATTTAACAGTACAATTCCACCCACGAAAGGGGTGAGCTCATCTTACTGGTCCATTTCTAAGTACCTTCTCTACCCTCACTTGCACACCTCAGAGGTTCCCAGGCTGGAGGGAGATAGAGGAGCTGAACATTGTGAGCAAGAATTAGAAAGGAAGCATTCATGCTTAGAATTCTGAGGACTGGCATAAACACAGTGCCTGGGGTGTGCTGCGTTGGAGTGGCTGTTGATCAGTGCTTGGTTCAGGCCCCTGGCTCCTTGGGGGTTCTCTGGTTTTCTGCTTCTCCCCACTGAGCTGCTTCCTCTTGAAGAGGAAGCCATGGCGCTCGCTCTGGGTCACCAGGGTGAACTGCTGTGGAAGACGAACCATCCTGGCCTTTCTTGCTATGTGTTCTTTTCCTATCTCACCTGCAGGAGCCCCCTGGGGCAGCAGCAAACCAAGGCAGAGATTTGGGGAGGAGGATAGGGGTGTCGGTGGTCCCCTGATGGGGAGCTTGGAGGACTGACCAACTGACCAATGGAGAGAGGAAGGTGATAAAAAGATCTGGGTGGGCCTTAGATAAATATTGGGAGGGGAGAGAGAAGAAAGTAGGGGGAGGGTGGATGGGGAAACCTTTTCTAAAAGATAATGGAGGATGGAAATGGGAGATTAAAACAAACAAACAGTGCGTGGGAGCTCAGCTCACTTTAGGGCTGTGGCCTCTGTTTGCCTCAGGAGAAGCAATTTCTCCACTTTTAGAAGCAGGCAGGACAAAGGCCAGGACTCTGGTATTGAAGACATCAGGCCCCAAAGGTTCCTGCCACTATTGATGTTGGTCCAGTGTTCCATCCAGAGTACCAAGGGAGCATTAGGTCCCAGGTCTTGCCAAAATGGCTAGCAGAGAGCGCCTGGCCATTAAAACTCCCTTCAACTTTTGATTCGCCTCTTCTAACCAGCACCCAAGGAGCAAAACACTCCTGGGACACAGAGTCCACTTCTTGCTCCATAAACAAGTGAGCAGATGGGACAATGTAATTCTCTCATCCTTAGAAAGAAATGGGGCTCCCTAATGGTTTCTCTTTGCTTCCCTACCTATAATTCCAAGTTTAATACAATAGCGGTCAGTGAGCACAAGTAACCATCCTGGGAGACAGTGAATTACCAGTGATGAGGAAAACACAAGTTCAATCCAAAAGGGCTGTAAGATATATTTTTTTAACATAAACTATTTACTGCATTACTTTTGAGCAGGAGCAGTGGAGTTAAATGTAATCACTTCATAGTTCTAACCCAGAAATAGGAAGATAAGAACAGAACTGTGTGATCATCTGTTGCTGTCCTTAGGCAACTTACTCTGTCAACTCTGTTCAAGTATCTTTCCCTGCTGGAGACCAGGTAGGAATTTAGAATAATCTCTCATCAGTCTAATAGTGAAATGCAATTTTTTTATCTCCTGGTTTTTAAAACATACAAGGTTTAACCCATTCCTAAGGAGCAAACCTCGGAATGTGTCCCAGGAGTCACCTTAACCCAGGGCTTGTCATCAGCATTCACACCCTCTTTCCCCACGCACACGCCCATGGCCATCCAGTCCAGAGGATTCTTCACCTGTTCAACAGCATCTACCCGTAAGCATATTGAGCATTTGGGACACAGAGTGGGGAACCTCAAACTAGAAGGACAAAGCAGAGCCCTGGGAGAGTTTGATTTAGTTTTGGGAGAGAAAGGCAATCAGGCAGATGAAGGGGATGTTGGGATGAGACTAAAGGCACCGCGATGGAAAGGGCATCATGATTACCTAGAGGTTTGTCAGAACCTCTCTACATAGGAAAGCAAAGTGAATCCATGAGGAGCCCCCATTTGTTTTTAAGGAGGAGAAAATTAAGTTGCCTCATCTGCTCACTTGTTTATGGAGCAAGAAGTAGACTCCGTGTCCTAGGAAGAACAGGTTGCAGAAGAGTTCAGATCTTTTTCATTTGGGCAGACCCTGGTTTAAGTTAGGAGCAGAATGGGAGAATTCCATGTTCATTGGCTTCCTCACTCCAGAATAGCTGCTGAGCCTCCCTCATCCCTCTGTTCCCTGCTGCCTAAGGTTTGGGTGCGGTGCCACCAACCTGCCAAGCTCTCTGGCTTTGGGCCCAGGCTGGGCAAAGCCAGTGAAGCTTACTGAGCCAAGTCCTGATCCTCAAAGTGCCTCAACCAGGTGGCCTTCTCTCCTTAGCCTGGACCAGTGAATCTCACAAGGCCAAAAAGGGACACACCAGCAACGAAGGGCTCAGGCATTACAGTGGGAACATGAGTGATCTCAAATCCAATGACCAATGAGAAAACAGGCTTAGGTAGGGCAAGTCACCTTTAGTCACAGATGGTGGTGTACTAGTAACTAACATTTGAACTCACTTTTGAAAAACTCCAGTTCTGTGTTTGTCTTTGTTACCTTCACCTTCCTACCACTTTGCCAGAGACATTTTCTTTAACCCCAATATCAGTCTCCTTTTTGTACTTACCAATTTTGTTACCACATCCTGATGAAGTAAAGCTGAAAAAAAAATAAAGTTAATTTTGAACAAAAAAAATCAGAAAAATAAAGCTTACATGACATAGCAATTGGAGGATATATTGATTTAAAAATAGATAAACATATGTCTATGCTGTTGCAGGGAGAGAATGGGATGTAATATGGCAGGGAGGAAAGATAAGAGTAGTATGCACTTTAAAGACATGTATTTTTTACAATGAATGCATCAGAAACGTTATTAGCTCCTGTAGCCAAAATGCTGGCAATAGGCCATTTTTGGGGGACCAGGGAACAGGTTCTCTTTCCTCTCCAAGCTTCAGAATTCCATTGGTGAAGCAAATGGGGTAGATAGTCTTTCTGCAGCAGTAAATGCCATACATCAGGGGATTTTGGAAAAGGCTTTAAAATGGACAAGAAGGATTACTGAAGTGTCTTTTCAGTGGAATGCTGGATATTATCTAACAGGCCCTTCTGTGATTATCTGATTCTGTGGAAGGGCCTGTGCCCTTCACTATTTTTACGCTATTTTGTAATTCCATGATTTATTTAAAATGTATAATCATGCAAAAAGATATGCGTTATTTAAAGGCAGAAAAAGAATTTTTTATTTAAGGAATGGACTAAAGAAGGTTGTTAATGCGATATGGAGTAAGCTTTATAAGGCATTAATAGTAAAAGCAACTAGATGTTACAGTAGCTGATGCAGCATTGCAGATATCCAGTGATGTGTATGAAAATATAAAAAAATGAGCCATGGCAGAAATAGCCCATAAGGATTCAATGACTCGGATTATATTGACCCAAAGAAATGGTGGTAAGTTCTGGGTTTGTGATGGGGAAAAAAATGGTACTATAGCCCCTCTCCTCATAGAGCTTATATTCAATTGGGGAAGATAAGCAATAATAATGTTTAGAGCTATGAGTGCATAAGCAAGAAAGAAAGAGACACTAAAACAGAAAAGTAAGAATGTAGACATGAGTAGGCAGAGAAAGCCTCTCTGAGGAAGTGGCATGAACTGAGACACGAAGGATAAGAAGTAACGAGATAGCAAGAGTAGGCCAAAGATATCTCCAGGCAGAGAGTACAGTGCATGTAAATGCCTGAGGCGGGAAAAGAATTTTGCTATTAAAAAAAAACTTTCATCTAAGAGTGCAGTGGGTGAGGAAGAAAGTGGCATGAGATAAAACTGAATAGTGAGCTGGTTCCAGATATTGTGTGGCCTCGTAGCTATTAAAAGGTGTTGTAAATGTATTCTAATTGCAACAAGAACCATGAACAGAGTTTTAAAAGGTAGTGAAATGATATAATTTGAGTTTTTAAAATAAGCATACTATCTGATATGTGGAGAATGTATTGTAGGGGGCAACAGTGGGAGTGGCAGCATCCATTGTTCTCGCCTTCCAACATTCATTTCCCCATCTCTTGGAAATAATGCCTTGGTGTTGCTTTAGGGAATAATCTTTTCCTTCTTTCTGTCCCCATGGTTTGGGTGGGGATGGCCCCAGAATCCCACATAACTACTCTGGACAAGTAAGAGCAATGTTTTCCTGTGGTCCAGGACTTGGTTCTGGCTGGGATGCTCGTATGACTCGGACAAGGCTCATGAGAGCCCTACCTTAGACTTTTATTAGAGCAAATAATTAGGAAAGAGAAATGCTCTTTCTCTGGGAAGGAGAGCTTGACTAACACTGAAATCAATGCAATTAGGAGACATGAAGTAATCTGTAAAGGGAAGGTATTGACTTGGTTTCGATGGGTGACAGGAGATAGAGAGCAGTGGGTATGTTGTAAACATATCTTTAAAAGAGATTGGACTGCCCTTCCTAATGGAATAGATGGAAATAATGAAGAAGAAAATTTTCAACTTCCGCTTAATGAGACAGGGTGAATGGATTATGGTGTCAAGTAGTGTGAGGAAAAGACAAAGAAACTTGTTAAATTTGAGACAACTTTGGCCCTTTTGGATATATGAATCTGAATCTTAGGAGAGAGGAATGAAATACTATATATGTGTGTATGCATATATGTATACATGTATATGCATGTGTGTGTGTGTGTGTATGTGTGTGTGTGTGTATGAACAGGTAAGAAATGAGTGCAGACAGAGAACTTAATAGGGCCCAGTTAAAGTCTTAAGGAACTCCAACAAAGCAGGCTGAAAAGGAGCAGAGTATGAAACCAAGGATAGGAATTGTCAATATGCATGATAGTCCTCTTATAAACTATGAATCATAAAAAAGAATCTTAGCAGATGCCTCATTTAAAAATGCAAACTGTGATCTTTGCTATAGAAAAGCAGTCACAATCCCTAGGACTATGAAAGCAAATGTGTATATGAAGGAACAACTCTATTATTTTCAGAAAATTGTGCTTTCTGAAATGTCTGTTCACTTGCACAGAGGAAAGGATTCCAGTTGATCATTTGCTCCCAGAAAAAAATGTATGTTATAGATTTTGAATTCTTCATGAAGCTACTGATCTTTCCAGTTCTGGAACTAATTTCAATTCATGGTGAGGGTTATGAGAGAAACTCAAGGGGCCTGTTACCGAGCAGAGGCCGATGTAGTGAGGTGAGCATCAGCACGTTGTCATGCTTCCCTTGCCTCCTTTCAAGTGTAGCACTTTGGATGAACCAAAGGTTCCGCCTCACTGAGGACTTAATTTCTAAAAAAAATGTGTGAAGTTTCACAGAAATAGTATTTAACATAATTATTTTTACTATTGCATAACAAAGCCTTACTCGGTGCTTAGTGACTCCTCATGACTGCATTTTTTTGTATCACAACAAAGACAAATTCAAAATGGTAAATTAAATCAAGTTGTAGGCACTTAACAGCAATATGATATTTTTGTAAGGCAAAGTAACTCCACACATTAGTCTGAGGTTTCTCATGCTCAAAATTACGCAAGTCCCCTGGATTGAAAGAAACGAAGGATCTTCTTTATTTAACAAGTAACGGTGACTGTCTAGGCCAGTGGTTCTCAACCTTCTGGCCCTTTAAATACAGTTCCTCATGTTGTGACCCAACCATAAAATTATTTTCGTTGCTACTTCATAACTGTAATGTTGCTACTGTTATGAATCATAATGTAAATATCTGATATGCAGGATGGTCTTAGGTGACCCCTGTGAAAGGGTCATTCGACCGCCAAAGGGGTCTCGACCCACAGGTTGAGAACCGCTGGTCTAGGCTCTGTAGATGCTATGGTAAACAAGAGAGGGAGATTCACTGCTCTTATTGACCTCAAATTCATGTAAGCAAAAATTAATTAAACGAGTATGTATTAGTTTAAGATACTGGCAATGACTTTGATGAAAATAGAGAAACAATACTTATTGGGATAAGGGATAACTAGATCAACTAGGTATATATGGAAATTGTGTCCAATGTACATCCTCTCTTACTTCTATGTGAGACAAGGTGGCTTGTGTATCCTTTACTCACAGTTGACAATTACAGTTGCTATCATTGTAGCTGTTGACACCAGAAAGAAAGGAAATATTTTACCCACCCCACACCTACAGGACCTCCCTTCCAGATCACATATGCGTGAATTTTGTAAGTCCAAAATAGCCTCCTCCCTCAAAAGACTATTGGTAATAAACTCACTAAATGCCTCAGATCCCTTCTTCCTACCCCAGCTTCTGTGTAGTCTTTGTGATCAGTGTACCATGTGGCCATGACACTGTGAAGATAGAAGTTCTTTAAGCGATTCCTAGCTCTCATTTCATCTCTGTCATTCTCAGTATGTCTGTTCCCTGATCTGTCATCCCACTCACACTTTCTTACCCTTCAAAAACAATGCTGGAACTCTCCCTACAAAACCAGCAAATCCCGACAACTCTATCAGCTTACTCATATTTCTTTAACTGAAAAATAGATGACTACTGAGGAACATTCTATAGCTCTCTCAAGTAGAAGTTTATTTAACATTCAGAAAATAATAGCCGATCATAATAGCAAACATTCATTGTACAATTTCTATATATAAGCACTATACATATACTATACATGAATATATTTCATTTAATTATCCACAGCACTCTTATTATTATCGGTGGAAGTGGGGTATCCCTTTCCCCACTCAGTGATGGACGTCAGGTCTTTATGATATCTTAAGAAAAGGAATTTTCTGAGTCTCACACAGGACAAAGAGTGATTTTTACTTTTTGTGGAATTACAGCCTTGGGTTTCCAAAGTTCCATTTCCCTTAATCCAGTCCTGGAAAATGTGCAGCTGGAGATTTAGCAGAGCTAGAAGCAAAGCCAGCGTCCAAAGTTTCCATTCCATATTGCAGCTGGGTCTGGTTTAGCATTAAGCTAGTTGCAGTCCATTAGTCCATCATGTGTGGGGTCCACATGGCTGTGGGCCCTGTGGGCACTGCAGGAGAGCTCGGCGAGACTCCGCAGGCCAGGAGTCAGGAGCACGCAAGAGGCAAGAGGCAAGAGGCCACGAGCAAGAAAGTAAAGTCCTTTGCTTAGGAGTTTAAGTATTTCAAATCTTCCCACACTTGCAGTGGCCACACCTCTCCTGGCCAATGACCTGTTCCCAGGTATGACTGACTGACAAGTTCTTCCCTCATGTTACCCAGACTTCACTGGGCATGCATTTATATTGCAGCTTCCTGGCAAGGCTGCTCCAATGACTGTAACAGTTGGCCTTCCCTTTGCTCCTTTCCAGTTAATTAATAACTGGGTTAAATTATAATGGTATCACTATGAGGTAAGACCTTTTATCCATATTTTATAGACCTGAAACTGAGGCATAGAGAGATTAAGTAACTTTCTCAAGGTCACAGGAATATAGAGAGAGGAAGCCAGTCATGGAATCCAGGCAGTCTGAACCCAGAGCTGGCGCTCCTAGGCAATATCTTCAGTTCTCATTGTTGCTTTGCTCTACAGAAGCTCTTCCAGCCACTTTTAAAACCTCCTGTTCCTTATTGTTGTCATCTACCAATGTCCTGGCTAATTCATCTCATTCACTAAAGATGTTGATACCCGTATCAGGGTATTGATTTCCTCCTTGATTCCTGCCATTATCTCATGAAATTCTATGTCCACATGGACAATCTACCTAATATCATACTATAATCACTTCCTGACCTTTTATCATTAATGGTATATTTTACATAATCTCCACCATTTTTTATAACTTCTTGCCAAAAATAACTTCAAATCGCAAACATTTCACTCTTATGAAAATTCCCATTTGCCTGCCCAGGAAATCCAACTCTCACTGTGCTTTGAGCCTTCAGGTCCATTGATGTCTCCACTCTCTTAAAAAATGTTAAATTTCTTACATTTTTGATAAATTCTAAAATCTTTTTTTTCAAGCTTTTTGATACCAGTACACTAACCTCCATTGTCCATTTGTTCTTTCAAAGCCTCCAACTAAAAATAAAATTTCTCTACATATGAGTCCTAATCCCTCTCACATTCTCTAGAATCTATGCTAATATGTAATGCTTTAGCTTTCAGTGTATTTTGTCTTATTACTATGACCCACAACAAGAAATATATATTATATTGCAATATACTATATACATATTATACATATGTACTACATGTGAACATATGTAATAAGTATACTATATATAAATATCATATATAAAGTATCAAATGTAAAGTATAACTCTTACTATGAATTATAGTAGACAATTTATACAAATAACCTAAACAAAATTTCATAAGATATTACCTTATCATTCATGATGCACTTGTTTCAGAAAGGAAGGGAAAGGGAGAGAGAGATAGAAACATCAATGATGAGAGAATCATTGATCGGCTGCCTCCTGCACGCCCCCTACTGGGGATCGAGCCCACAACCCAGGCATGTGCCCTTGACCGGAATCAAACCCAGGACCCTTCAGTCTGCAGGCCAACTCTCTATTCTTTGAGCCAAACCGGCTAGGGCGCACTGATATATTTTTGAATGCTGTTACCACTCACTAAATTAATATTACTATACACCAATAACTCCTAACCTGCAGTTTGAATCACAGTGAATTACGCTATTTCTCTTTATCTTTAAATTCTTTCATCTAAATATTTTTAAAAAAAATTTTGGCCCCAAGTGCTCCTTCAGTACATATCTTCCACACATTTAGACTTACCAGAAAAGTTATTTAATTTTAGTCTCCACATTTCATTAACTTCTTAGACCACTCTAATCTGTCTTCTGCCTCAATACTCCATGAAAACCACTTTCCTTAAGTTTCAGTTAGCTCTTGAAACTAAATTCAATGAACATATTCCAGCTTTCATCTTACTCAATATCTCAGCAGCATTTAACAGTTGACTTCCCCCTTCTTCCTGAAGCACTACTTTTGCTTAGTTTCCATGACACGATATTCCATCATTTTTCCTTCCTACCTTGGTTCAGCCTCTTTCCGCTGGCACTTCTGGTAGGCTCTCAAGTATTGGAGGCCATCTATTCATTTCCCCTTCACTTTCATCATCCCCTTCTCACTGTTTAGCTCTTGTTCTCGTTCTGACTGCCATTGTTGGAATTGCTATCTGGATTTAGGAGACACATTAGACATCTTATTTATAAGTTAGAGGCCGTTGGACATTCGCTAGGTAATAAAGCTCCCTTCCCCAGGGGGAAAGAGAATTTTTCTTAATAATTCAGAATCCAGAGCTTCTCCTGAATCACTTCCAGGCATATGCAGTTACAGAACAGAGGAATGCTGCTTTTTACATTCTATGCTTATGATCCTGACAGCTTCAGCACATTTAAGATTATATAATTTTTGGCATTATCAAAGAATATCAAGTTGTCATCTGCATTTCCTAGTTAGTTCAATTCAAGGTTTCCTTTTCTCCCTCTAGGATGTATGTATCTCTGGAAATGAATAGCTTCTCTTGGAAGTCAGCTGGAAGCCTTTGAAATTTACATGATCAGTATCTGAGGGATAGATTTTCATGATGTATGAATCATCACACCAACCTTTCCTAGTTTTGAAAATTCTATTATCTTTTCCAGGAGATTTGGAAATGTCTCCTATTTTCAATCGTATTGCCTGGAGTGTAACTAGAAATCCTTTTGAAATATCTCAATAACAAAATGAAAATCAGCTATATCTTGCCCTAGCCAGATTGGCTCAGTGGATAGAGTGTCAGCCTGGGGACTGAAGGTCCCAGGTTCGATTCCTGTCAAGTACACATGCCCCATTGTGGACTCGATTCCCAGTAGGGGGCGTGCAGTAGGCAGCCAATCAATGATTCTCTCTCATCATTGATGTTTCCATCTCTCTCTCCCTCTCCCTTCCTCTCTGAAATCAATAAAATAATAATATTTTTTTAAAATCAGCTTTATCTTCCTGTGTATTTTTTCTCTTATTAGGTAAATCACTTAAAATCACTTGGTTGATGCTTTAAAGTTTACAGATAATGCTCCAGCAACAAATAAATGCTCAATTAGTAATAAATTTTCACCTTGCAGATCTGTGATGCTCTTCTGAACCCAATACTTTCATTCCAATGGTGCGTCCCAATGTAATAATTTCTATGAATTTTGGGCTACAATTGACAATTAAATAAACATGCACATACACATAGTTCATTTCACAGCAGGGAGGACCACATGGTAACAATGCTTTATAAACTTTTGACATTGAGGCAGCAAATTTAACATGGATTATCACCATATACCTCAATTTTAGAATGTCTCAATGTGGAGACAATGCATCTCTGAATCAAATAAAAATGACTGTCACTAAAATTGGCTAAATTTTTAATTAATTAATAAAATTGCAAAGAATCAGTAAACATTTTGAATAATAGCTTTCTTAAGCTATATAACTTGAAATAATTTTATTTCATATATCTACTTATTAGCCATATGGGTAATTAAAATTTTCATATGTAGCTTAAGGTGGCAAGCATATATGCATACATATCATATATATGATATATATTATACTAGCATATATATAATATATATGTTAATAAATGTTCACATTTTATTAACCCATTCTCTTTCTCCTCTAATTCCATTTCTCTGATTATTCCTACTGACCCCAGGATACCTTTGTTTTTTGTTTTAAAATGACTAAAATGAGGCATGTTTTTAAAAGGATCAAATCTATGGTATTTCTTTGCTGAGAATCACAACCAAGCAAGTCATATTTGTATGCATTCATTGTTACATTAACAATTAAAGAGACACAAAAAACAATAACACTATAAAACTTTTATTAGAGCAATTAAGATACTATTCTATTAACATTTGCTTTCTATGGTTTAGTTAATATAAGGACATGCAATTATAAAATTATAGTGATTTGCTGTTAATTAAGTGGCATAGCTTTAGAGGAAGAAAAACTCCAAATTATCAAGCCATCATTGAAAAGGAGTTATCTAAATCTTCTATTTGGAATTTTTTACTCAACAATAATAATGCACTTATTAAAAATGTTTATGTCAAAAATAGTTTATATCAAATAAAAGTCCTTTTAATATTATTATTGAAGTTATTTTTAAAATACTACTCCTATCCCTAATTGGACTAATTCATGAATGTTAAAAGTGTCAACAATCAAAATAGACGAGTACATTAACACCCTTAAAAATATATAAATATAAACTAAATGATCTCCAACTATAGTAGACTTATTTGATCATAATACATTGTTCTCCTGAGTCTTTTTAGGTTTCAACGTGGCCAGCCTGGAAATAAAATCATCACATTAAATGCAATGTCTTTACCATTCCGTCCAGGGGAGTCAAAAACAGGGACAGTCATTCTGAAGGAGCCTCCCAAAGTAAAGTTGAAGGTGTATAAGTGGTAGAGGCTTTTCCTAAATATATTTTTAAAACTTGGTCATTATAAATGACAAGATAATTTCCTCAATTATACAATTTCCCAAAATGATTGTGTTAATCTTCCGATTGGGTTAGTGTGGGGTATAAGATGGTAAAGCACAACCTGCAGAATCAGTTGACTCAAAATGTCCCTCACCAACCAACCTGATGGTTTTACTTCCCTTCCAGAGAAAACAACATTAAGGATTAAAAGCACAGGCTATTGAGTTAGATCGCTTAGTCTGAATGATAACTTTGCCATTAATTAGTCTTGGCAACTTGGGCAAGTTAGTAAAACTCTCTGTCGTTTAGTTGCTTCTGTAAAAGATGGAAAGTAATAGTACCTACCTTATAAGGTTATTTGTATGAAAAAAATGATTTAATACATATAAAGATCCACGTATAGAACCTGTAAAATAATAAGCTTTTGATAAATGTTAGCTACAGATATTACAAAGTTAATGTTAATGGCTTATTTCTTAAACTGGTTGAAAACTGCTCAAGGTTAGGGACCAAACATTAATTTTATTTTTACTCCCAATACCAGCATACAGTAGGTATTCAGGGAATGCCTGTTAATAATAATACAAAAATGCCTTATGCTACATTTTAGAAGAACATTATAATACTAACTAGAATTTAAATTCTGATGACAATGATTCCATGTGAGACCTCCAGAATAAATTAATTATACCAAAGCAAATACCTGTAAGTAAATTACATACACCCATTTTTCTTCCAAAGCCTATAGATATGTTTAGGCAGATACTATTTTCACAAGACTGTGCTGCCAGGTTTTAAATAGAAAGAATAAAGACCAGCATTTCCTGAATGATGTTTTGTTGGACATATTTATGGAGGTTATTGTGCATAAGATTTTTAAAAACTTTATGGTTTATTTTATATGATATTTGATATAAGTATATCCTGGATCATCTGAAGACCATCTTAAACCTAAGCACTGCTTCATAAATTCAATACACAGTTTTTGTCTATGATAATAGTATAACAAGCTTTTAATGATCAGAGTCTAACAACAAAATAAACATTTATCTGTAATTAATGAGTTTTGCCAAGTGATAGCCAAATATCATATCAGTGTATAAAATAAACAACGTACTAAAAGTAATTTAATAGAAAAAGTTATGAAGAATTGAATCGTCCCATAATCATTTCAACCTCTGCTTTCAAAGAGACAATTCCATTTTCAACTTGAGGAAAGTTATTTATATTGAACAAGACATGCATTCATTATAGCAAATTAATTTTGTTAATATTAATTTTTCTTGTTTCATAGTTTTGCTTATGTAAACACATAAAAGCTGTAAACAAAAGAAAAAAATTATTTTTATGTTTTTACATATTTGAATAATACCAGAGTAGAAAGTAATTTAATAATCATTAGCAATGTACAAGAGTGTTTTCCTTTTAAAATGCTTTCATTTATTACTCAAGTGAGAATTATTGATTAGGTTGAAAACAAGCCATTAGCATGTTAAATACTGTAGTATAGGGAGGAATTTAGCAGTATTTTACAAATATCCAATACTTTCTGGACAATTAGATTTTTCACCTCAATTATTACTTTCTTCTGTAGAAGAGGAATTGGCAAACCATAGCCTATGGGCCAAATCCAATCTGCTGTGTATTTTTATAAATAAAATATAATTGGAATATAGTCACACCCATTTATTTATGTACTGTTTATGGCTGCTTTCGCCTAACAACAGAATGAGTATTTGTGACACAGATCACAAAGCCAAAAATATTTACTATCTGAACTTTTAAGGAAGTATTTGCTGACCTCTGATATAGGATTTTTCTCTTCTTTTTTCTTGGTATTAAATATATCTTAAAATATCTTTACATAGATCAATGGAACAAAATGAAGAATAAATAAATACACCCATATGAGTTAGCCCAACAGATTTTTACAAATATAAACTTGAAAAAAATGATTCAAAGGAAGGAAGATAGCCTTTCCATAACAAAAAAAACCCTCAACCTAGAACTCATATGATATATAAAATGTTTAAGTTAATTCAAAATGAATTATAAACAAATATAAAACTTCTAGGGAAAAAGTAGAAAATATATTCAGGATCTAAGGCTAGGGGATGAATTCTTTTTTAAAAAAAAAATATTTTATTGATTTTTTACAGAGAGGAAGGGAGAGGGATAGAGAGTTAGAATCATCGATGAGAAACATCGATCAGCTGCCTCCTGCACGCCCCCTACTGGGGATGTGCCCGCAACCCAGGTACATGCCCTTGACCGGAATCGAACCTGGGACCCTTCAGTCCGCAGGCCGACGCTCTATCCACTGAGCCAAACCAGCTACGGCTAGAGGATGAATTCTTAATTTGATGACAAAAGAAAAATTGATAAATTAAACCTCATCAAAGTTAAAACTTTCCATAAAAAAACTGTTAAGAGATTTTAAAACCATTTTGTGGGAGAAAATATTTGCAAACTACACAAAGGACTAGTATCTAGATTATATAAAGGACCAAGAATAAGTATTTGCATTATATAAAGACCTCTCAAAACTCAACAGCGAAGAACACAATACAATTTGAAAGCAGGCAAAAGATGAACAAACATTTCATCCAAGAGGATATATAAATAGAAAATAAATTTTGCCATCCATATACCGCTAAAAAGGATAAACTGATAGCACAGAAAAGATGTTTAACATGATTTGCCATTAGAGAAATAAAAATTAAAATTACAATGAGATATTACTACACACCTATCAGAAATGCTAAAATGAAAAATAGTAACAATACCAAATGCTGGCAAGCATGCAGAGAAATAGGAGCATTCATACATTGCTGGTGGGAATGTAAAATATTACAGCCACTGCGGAACGCTATGGAAGTTTTTCATAAAATTAAACATGGAACTACCATATGACTCAGCAATTACACTCTTGGACATTTACCCCAAATAAATGAATGTAACATTCATGCAAAAAAAAAAAAAACCTGTAACAAATGTTCATAACAGCTTTATTTGTAATGGCTAAACACTGGAAACAACACAGATGTCCTTCAGTGAGTGAAAGGTTAAACAAACCGGGGCACATACATACTATGGAACACTACGCAGCAATAAAAAAGAATGAAGTCATGATAAATGCAATAACTTGGATAAGTCTCCAGGGAATTATACTGAGTGAGAAAACTGTTCCAAAAGGCTTTTTAATGTAGAATTCCACTCATGTAACATTCTAAAAATGACAAAAGTATAGAGATGGAGACCAAATGAGTGGTCATTAGGGATTAAGGAAGGGGCAGGATCTGGAGGGCTTGGTGACAAAAGTGCAATCCAAACACTTTTGTCAAAAGGAGACAAAAGGGACAATAAGGCCCTGGCTGGTGTTTCCCTGTGGTTAGAGCATTGGCCCTCACACGAAGGGTTGTAGGTTCGATTTCCATTCAGGACACATACCTGGATTGCAGGTTCGAACCTGGCCCTGGTCAAGGCACATGCAAAAGGCAGCCAATCAATGTGTCTCACATCTATGTTTCTCTCTCTCTTTCTCCCTCTTTCCTTCCCCCTCCTCCTTCCCTTACACTCTCTAAAAATCAATGACAAAATGTCCTTGAATGAGGATTAATAATTATAAAATAAAGGAACAATAGGGAACTTTATAGTGATGACACTGTTTTGTATCTTGACTGTGATGGTAGTTACATACAACAGCAATACATGTGACAAAATTGCATACAACTAAGTACACACACAAATGAGTACATGCAAAACTGGGGAAATCTGAATAAAATAAATGGATTGTATCCATATCAATGTCCTCCTCATGGTATTTGTATGATAGCTTTACAAGATGTCACCATGGGGAGAAACCAGGTGAATGGTACATGGGAACTCTCAGTATTATATTTTTAGAGCTGCATGTGAATCATCAATAAATCCCAAATAAAACTTTTAATTATTTTTAAAAGCTGCTCCATGGAGTAAAAGTAGCTTTCAAATATTGCTCTTTACTCCCCCCCACTTTTTTTTGAGCAACTTCCTCTGTGAAATTTTCATGTATAACATATTAAAAAAATATGCATTGAGTAACCTCGGAATTATATACTGTACTGACATTGTACTAGGAGGTTAGGAATAAAAGTAAGACTTAACTTTCACTTACTGAGAAGATATTAACAGTCAATTTCTACCTGAAAGTGTCTTCAAATTATACAAGCACTACCAAATAGATTTCAACTCTATTGTACAAATTTTATAACTCACAAATACTATAGAATAAGCTTTTTTTTAAAAAAAAAAATGCTTTGGGAAGAGCTACAGATATAAGCTTTGGATTCAGAATGCCTGGCTTTGAATTAATCTTTTTGACCTACCAGCTGTGATAATTTAGGTGTGATAATTTAGGCACGTTAATTAACTCCTCTATGCCTTGTTGTCCTAATCTGAAAAACTGGGTTAATAAAGTACTTACCCATCTCAGTTTCTTAGAGGACTATCCTATATAATAAAACCCTAATATGCAAATCGACTGAACAGCGGAACAACCGGTCGCTATGACACACACTGACCACCAGGGGGCAGACGCTCAATGCAGGAGCTGCCCCCTGATGGTCAGTGCACTACCACAGGGGGAGTGCAACTCAGCCAGAAACCAGGCTCACAGCTGGTGAGTGCAGCAGTGGTGGTGGGAGCCTCTCCCACCTCCACAGCAGTGCTAAGAACCCCTTGGGGGATGTCCGCCTGCCTGCTTAGGCCCGCTCCCCACCACCAACAGATCCTGGGCTGTGAGAGGGTGCAGGCTGGGCTGAGGGAACCCCCCACCTCCAGTGCACGAATGTCATGCAGCAGGCCTCTAGTTTAATGTAAAGAGCCTGGAACAGAGTGAGCACTGAATTGTTGTGTTGTCGTATGTAGTAATGAATATAAAAAAATGGAATGATCCCATGTTCTTAGCTATTAATAAAAATTAAGAAATTGTATTTACATAGTTCAACTGAAGCATTGCCATGCACATACTTAGACATTATTTAGTTGGCTTTTGCTGTTTTCAAAGGGCCCTGGACTTTCATTTTTTTAATGAATATGCAATATCATAAATATTATGTATCTGGAGTTGTAGTTTACATCATTATCTCTCAACATATTTAGTTACTTTCAATAATAAAAAAGGAACTGAAATATTGTGAAAAAGATGTTCAAAAGCTTAACCAATGAAATAGTCTTTACATGAGATTTTAAAAATGATAATACTACCAGTAAAAGATGTGTATTCACCGAAAAATAAAAGTAAAAACCAGAAAGAGCAATTATTTACTTCTTTAACACATTCAAAGCAGGAACATCTGGATTTGTTTTTTTATTTTAGTAGGAATACTCCTTGCATTGGTCCCATTAAAGCCTGATGCCCATTGAGTGTGTGACATATGTTTTTTGTTTTCCCTACTATTTATTTTTTTCTTTTCATTTCATTAGCCCTCTTTCTTTTCAACTTTTCAACTATAGAATTATTTTTCCAGAGAAGTAATATGTGTGAATAAAAATATGTAATGGAGCCTGACAACACTTCATAACATTTTTATTTTAAAAATTCTTTGAAAATCATTACTCCTAATATTTGATAGCTAGAAAAATATAACTGTATTTTATTAAAAGAATCATGTTACCTGCACTAGTCACAGTATTTTTTAATTTCTACTTTCCAATGGCAAGTACTATGTGAGAGTTGCTATTTTGCTTAAGTCATACCAAGTAGATATGGTAAACGCCTAGAAGGCTCTTAATCGACGCAACCACTGTATAAAATTACTCCCAAGGGTATATTTTTTAATGCTGTTTCCTGGCTGGTTTTGAATAACTGAAGTGTTCACACTTCCCATGGGAAGATATTTCACAGCATGATTTTAGTATTAGAACATTTTCCCTGAAACTATATTTATTTAAATTTTCTGTTATTATATTACAATGTTATCTTATTTCTCTTTAGTCCTCTTAACACATTCTGCTTTGATTTTTATGAAATCCTCATTAAATTATCTCTTGGCCAACTAATGACTATTTTATTATAACATTTTCCATGAAATAATTTGTATTCACTTTTTCAAAGAAATGGAGGAAAGCCTAAGCATACATTATTCAGGACCACATATATTAACCAAATATGATTTTTCAGTGTCTACTTAAATGATATCTACTAAGCTGACTCATTTTGCAGACTTTAAGAAAAGAAAGGTACATTATAAGTATAGTAAAATATGAATTAGAAACATTGCTAGGACATAGAATGACTGACAAAATAAGGAAAAATTGGCTTATCCATATAAGAAACCAGCTCCGGACATTAGTTTAATCTTAAAACATCTGATGATAATCATTCTATATGTAGATTTTTAAGATTAGTCAACAAATAAATGTAAACTTTCAGTCTTTAATTTTTGATGAGTATGATTGGTGCAAATACATTTGCAAATAGGTACAACTCCCGGGGTAGCATTATGACATATAAAATATGATGCAGGCACATTGGATCTGGTAGACATAATGGTCACCAAAGAAAATGTTATAAATTATATATTATTTAGGCCAAAAAAATCATAATGGATCAAATCTTGTTATAAACTTTATAAGAAAAAATATATTAGCAAAAATAATTTCAGTAAGTTTAAAATGAAAATGGCAAAATTATTCATGGTTAACAGTGTAGAGAAAAGTGACCAACAGATTAAACTAATGTAACGACATCTATTCCTCCAAATATATTCACACCAAAAATAATCAATTTTTGTAACAATTCTGATTAAGATATTTTATGTGCATGATCAAAAAGAAAAATGTAAAGTTAAATACCTATTACCTAAAAACTGAACAAACTATTCTGCATCTATATTTCTAAAGTATAATAAAGACCTCTTATGCTTAAAATAAAATAATTTTGATAGGATTCAGGATACAGCCAGTTGTTCACTGTTAATTTAACAAGCATTTTCTGAGGGACTTATAATTGTCAAACTTGTACTAAGTAATAAAAACCAAATTGCTGTCAATATGGGTATCGAAATCTATAAAACTTATAATTGTAAATTTAAATATCATAAAGCTTCTTAAATAGAAACCATGACATACTTTTACAAGAAAGCTTCTAAAACAACTATACCAATACTTTTGCAAGTGTTTGGTTCACAACACATTTTTACAGAAACTCTTTGAATTGATACTCCTAACAACCTATTTTTAGGTTAGAAAGCATGTGACATGCCCAAGATTATACATCTGGACTAAATGTCAGGTCTTCTTCATCCAAATCTGGCTCTTCTCATTCCTTGTTTTTTATTATTATATTAATATCCAACTGTTTTTATTCTTCTTCTTCATTTTATTCTACTATATTGATAAAAAGTCACATGTGATATAAATAACTAGCACAATTTTAGAATTATCCTTGGAAAACTTAAACAGAAACAAAAAAATTAAACATTTGTTAACGATGAGTCAAATCTAATATGCATTTTACATCCTCTATAATAAAAGCCTAATATGCTAAGTGTCCAGTCGTCTGATAGGCCATTCAACCAATCAAAGTGTAATATGCTAATGTATGCTAAGGCCACTCAACCACTCGCTATGATGGACACTTATCCCCAGGGGGCAGATGCTCTGACTGGTAGGTTAGCTTGCTGCTGGGGTGTGGCCAATTAGGACTGATTGAGATGGGCTGGACAGGCCCTAGAGCCCTCCCGTGGTCCCTCCTTGGCTGGCCAACCTCCTGCATCCCTCCCCAGCCCCAATTGTGCACCGGTGGGGTCCCTCAGCCTGGCCTTCGCCCTCTCACAATCCGGGATGAGGGAACCCCCTCTAGTGCACGAATTTTGTGCACTGGGCCTCTAATTTAATAATAAGAGTGAAATCTGTGCTTTCAAAAGCAGTGGATTGAATTAATTTTAGGAGCACTTAATACATTTTCTAAAATGACTGAAACAGATTAAAACAAAGAGACCCCTCCATTGTCCCTAGATTCTTTGATGTCAGACCATGAAAGGTCTGGAAGGTTCTCCCCTAAACCTCCATCCCACTTACACCTGTTTTATTTCCCTCCAGTGTTCTATACTGGTTCTGATTTTAGAGATAACATTCACTAGTTTTCCTATAAACTCCAGGTAATGAGAAGTTACCCTTGAACTGGATTAGGTGGTGAGGGGTCTCCACATAGGAGTGAAATTTGTTCTGGGCATTGAAGAATGTATAAGCTTTAAACAAGAAGAGATTGGAAGAGAGAATGCAGTAAACAAAGCATATGAAATCATGGTACATCGTGGGGTAAGAACTAATTCCATTTGAATCGTGTAGTAAGCCACACGAAGTGAATTAACAAAGAAAGGACTGAGACCATCTTGTGAAGATCCTTGAGTATGAACTCTCCACCCCATACCTAAATATGTAACTGTACTTACACTCATTTTCACATAATTTTCTCCAGACTCGGGAGAAAAAGAAAAACAAAAACATTTTCTCCGTGTATAAACAAATGCTTCACCTAGTTTTAGACCATATCTGACCATTTTCAGAATAGTATTCTATTATTTATTCTTTACTTTTCTTACATTTTAGATTTCTTTGTCTACAAGGCTCTGTTTTGTTTGTTGTTGTTGTTTTAAATATGTTTTTTATTGGCTTTAGAGAGAGAGGAAGGGATAGGGAGGGAGGGAGGGAGGGAAGGAGGGAGAGAGAGAGAGAGAGAGAGAGAGAGAGAGAGAGAGAGAGAAACATCAGTGAGAAACATGGAAACATCAATGAGAAACATGGATCACATTGATCGACTGCCTCCTGCACACCCCCTACTGGGGATTGAGCCCAAAACCTGGGCATGGGCGATGTTCAACCACATGAGCTATACCCACCAGGGCTCTACCAGGCTCTTTTTCACAAATTATATTCATACCTTAATCTCTTCTACTTTAAATAAATCTATCAATAAACACTATTCCTCTATTCAGACTTTCTATGGAGATACCATCCTGTCTTTCCAAAGGAATCTTCTTGCAGGAAAATGAGTTATTTTCTCATTTAATCACTCTGCAGAATTTGACACTAAATTGTTCATTCCTAAAAGTCACTCAATTCTTGTCATACATGGCTATTCTCCCAATGCATATACAGCTTCCTGGCTTTTCTTTTTCAGTCTCATTTGCTGACATCTCCACCATCCCCTCCTTTACTATATCTTAAGTGAATTGCAGTTATAAAAACAGGATTTGTATTATGACCCCATTAATGATCTGTTACATATATATAGATAGATATTCAGACTATGCATATATCAGTTGTGTTTATATGTGAGATAAGTCTGAAAATATATACACCAAAATGTTAGCAGTTAAGATAATCTGCATGAATTTTACATTAATCATGTCTATAGTTTTAAAATATTTTTGCAGCTATCATGTATATAAATTTTAAATTTACAGAGTCAGTAATATATAAATTATATTTATATGCTCTTCAGTTTTACTTTTATGTTGATAATTCCCAAACTACTCTCTCAAACCTAGATTTTATTCCTGAATCCCAGACTCAAAGCTCACAGTTGAACTCCCTTCTCATCCCCATTCTTCTTTTTGCTCCTCCACAGTCCTCAAATGAGATTTTTTCTATGTAAGTGCTTCGTGAAGCTATATCTTTACATTAACTCCCAAAATGAAAAACTTATGTGTTTGTTTCTACTCCTAGTACATATCACAGTGCCTTGTAAATAGAGTATAGTTACTAAATTGGTTGAGTGAATAATATAATCTTTTAAATGTCTGTATGGTATAGAAGATTATTTTAAAAATTTTTAGTGAAGGTGAGACATGTTCATATTTGTAATGTAAGATTAATCTGGAAATGTACAAAATGCAATGGAAGTAGAGAATTTAAAAGAGAGGAGGCAAGTATAAAGAGTCATAGAAACTCTGGACACCAATGATAAAATCTTTCTGATGACTTGGTAACTCCAAGGAATAATAAAAAAATACATATATTCATATATATACATATATATACATATATATGTATATACATATATATGTATATATATATATACACACATATATATATATATATATATATATATATATATATATATATAATCTTACATTCCTTATACATTATAGCTTTTAAAAAAGGCATTATTTTTGGTATTGACTGAGGGTGTCTAGTGACTCAAAAATAAGTCTTTGCTGCCATCTTGTGGTGAATAACATTTACTGATATATTGTATAACAATGTTTATCCATAATTAAATACTTTGTTAATCCTCACCCAAGGATATATTCTTTATTGCTTTTTTAGAGAAAGTGGAAGGAAGGGAGGGAAGGGGGACAGGAGAGAGAGAGAGAGAGAGAGAGAGAGAGAGAGAGAGAGAGAGATGTAAGAGGGCCACATCGATTGGTTGCCTGCTGCACTTGCCCAACAGGGACTGGGATCAAATCTGCAACCAAGGAACATGTCCTTGATTAGGAATCGAACCCAAAACCCCTCCGTGACCAGGCCAATGCTCTAACCACTGATCCCACTGGCCAGGACAAATACTTAGTTTTTTAAAAAGAAATAAATTTCAACTTAACCCTTAAACATTTAAAAGTATTCCTTCTTTCTGCTGCTTTCATGCAAACTTACTTTTCAATATACATGGACTTTTCATATCTTTCAGGAGTTTAACATTGTTTTACTAATTGTAATATAAATATCTCTAAGTTAATTTCTATATTTAATTTTTTGCTCCAAATGCTGCAGGCTGAAGAAAAACTTGTGATAATTTAATTGTGAATTTTCCATCTTCTAGCTCTTTCCCTACTGAGTACATATAAATTCACTCATCTACTGTATTCAACAAATATCTATTGAGTGCCTATCTTATGTCAATCATTATTCTAAGCATTCAGGATATAATAGTGAACCAAGAGACAAAAGCACCCACTTTCAAGGATCTTACATTTTAGTTGGAAATATAAAGTAAATTTGTATGTCTTGATGGTCTTTAAAAATGTTCTTTGTTATCCACTATTAAAAAAACAGCATAAGTTTCTTGTTTGGAAGGAAGTATGATATAGAAAAAACTATCATTAAAATGGGATTTCTTTTTAGAAAAAAATGTAGTATAGAATAATTCAAAATTAGAACCATGCATATAAAATTTCATAGAAACTGAAAATTTTAGTGTTTTTTTCCTGTATTTATAAAATTATAAAAATGGGCTACAAATAAATGAGTCAACAACACATTTTAAAATTTTGGTTTATTCAAATCTACAAACCAAGTCATTAACCCTCATAGGTGCCATGTAAAGTTCCTAAGCGTAATGAAAATGGAAATGGTTTAGAAAAGCTGGCCTTTTAGACAATAAAGGAAATGTGATTTTAAGGAAGTACCAGCAATTATTGCCCAAGGAAATCATTCTTTCTAATCCACAATAGCTTCAATCTTTCAAACTATGAAGTTGCCTTCACTTTTTCTACTAATTGAGCATTTAGTCTATACACTTCTGAAATATGATGAATTTCATTTTTGGAGCTTTAATTTTAAAAACAGATATTCAGTAAGAACGCACATATTTCAGTTTGTCTCAGTTTAGGTCCTCTCCAAAAGCAGAGCAGGAGACAAAAGTAAAATAGTTTACTTTAGGAAATTAATTCCAAAGAAGAGTGGGAAACTGGGAAAAGAAAGGAAGAAAATTAACTCCCAGGATATATTATTGAGCAATATTATTACTGCAGTTAAGTAGCTGGGACCCAATTCCTCCAAGAAGCCGTGTAGACTGCACCTCAGAATTGTCCACCTGAGAAAGAATCAGGAGCGTGTACCACCAGTCCCCACCTGCACATTGGGCAAGACTTGCACCAGTAAATGTTTCCTCCTACTACTTCCAAGTTTGATTCCATCAGGCGTTTTACACAATCGCACCAGAGGAGCCTGGGACTGAAGAGGGAAAGGTAGGTGATGCAGATGGAACGAGATGTTTCCCGGTTCATCCGCCATGATGGAGTAAAATGGTGAGCCCAGAGAATGTGAGGTGGGAGACAAAATGTGTCTGATTCTCACCTCCCTTGTTGTGATGCTATAAAAACAAATAAGCCTACCATCTTAGAATGGACATTTTTTTAAAAGTAAAAACAAACGAGAATTGATTGTAAGGAAATGTCCTTTACAATTCGGATGTGGGAATTTAATAAATGACTTCTGTGGGGATTGCTGCCAATAGTGAATATTCGGTAACGTTATCAAAGTTGAACTCTTCAGATCACTGTGTGTGTGAGTGCTAAAGAGCATAAACATAAATGTGTGCTTTTTTAATGTACAAAATTATCATCTCTAGTCCTCTTTATTGATTTATGTTTTCTTTTCTTCCTGGCATTGTAGGGATACGTTTCAATGTATTCTTGTTTGTCATCTGTTTTTAAAATTGCAATTCGCTAAGGACTTCAAAAGCTGGAGAATTTTAAGCAATCCAATTTTATGAACTATTTTGGTTAAAGATGTTCAGCTTATTTCAAAAAACAAAGTAACCAAGTTTTGGGAAAATCATCAAAAAATATGCAGTACTACTTGTAGGACATTTATATTGATTTACAGAGTAGAAAAATGAGTTCAGGACATTTCTAAAAGTTTGATTAACACAGAGAAACAAAAAGTAAACGTGCTTCCAGGATGAGGTTTTCTTTTCTTTTCTTTTTTTCACCTAATTTTGTTTTTCATTCAACATAGGCTTCCCACACAAATTCAGTTCAGTTATCCTATGTAGGAAATATTTGCAAATTTTCACAATTAGGGTTCTATTTTAATTGGTATGCCATCCCAGCTTAAGTAAATAAAATTATACGTGCACCAGCACCACTAATCCCAAGTATATTTTTACTTCATAGGTTTCTTAATTTGCTAAGAAACTGTGCCATGATGTTGTGCTCCAACCAACCTAGTGTCCATATTGTTACAATAAAAACAAGTAATTCAAGTAATTTTATTTTCAATGTAGAACTTTTTAATTGAATTTACAATAGCATTCCACATGTCCAATATTTACAAAGAACAATGCAGAAATCAGGATAATGAAGCAATATTTTAAAAAATGCTTAGAAAAGAAGTATGAACAAAGGATTTTATATAACTCAAGTCCTTCTTCAAGTTTCAGGTCTACAGAAAAAGCTATTTTTAACCTGTAAGAACTCAGAGAATATTGTTTTCATAAGCTATTCCTGATGATTCTATTGGAAGACCAACTTCATCTGACCACAAGAATGAGGAAACTTCAGCCACAAGACTAGTGGTAAGCAGTGGATATATTTTTAATATACTTCTTGTGAGTAAATAAATACATATATTTGGTGAATATGCATTTCTATGTTAACATATAATGTATATAATAAATATATTTAAATAATAAGTAATAAAGCTAGGCTTCAGAGTGGGAGACTAACATGTAAATGCTACATTCTTTAACAAAGTAGAAAAAAACATAAAGTGAGAGAGGGAAGGAAAGAAGAAAAAACAATAATCTCATAAACTCTTTATGGTAGCAATTTTCAACCTGTGTACTGGAAGAGGCACACTGGTGTGCCAGAATTTTTTTAAAATGCAATACCTGACTATTTAGACAGGGAAACTGACCTCTTTTCCTTTAGATTGTCAAATAAAAAAGAGATAATAGGCAACACAATAGTTGTCCAGTGTGGATGAATCAAATTATACCTATTTTTTTTGTCAGATTGCCAAAAAATAATATATTTTTTGGTGTGCCACAGAATTTTAGTAATTAGTTTATGTGCCATAAGATGAAAAAGGTTGAACATCTCTGGTTTATAGGAAACTAAAAGTCCAAGTCAGCTAAATCTGATAAAACGAGTAGGAAAGCCTAAGTAAAAGAAAAAAAGAAGGTAATTTTATGAAGGTATTAGTATACCAGAAACCACTAGAATAAAAATACAAACATTTCTAAATACCATAATGAAGACAAAATTAAACAAAACAAAACTTGCTGATATAATTTGTCTATTGTAGAACCCTATTCAAATCTCCTTATGGAGTGTGTGAGTGTGTGTGTGTGTATACCTTTCACCACAATCGTAGTGGGATCTGAGGAAAAAATGGAGGTTCAGTGTGGCTTTTATAATCAAAATACATAAGATTACTTTTTTTTTTTGGTTATTCCTCACCCGAGGATATTTTTCGCATTGAATTTTTAGAGACAGTGGAAGGGAAGGAGGAGTGGGGAGAGAGAGAGGAGGCTAGTGGGGAGAGAGAGAGAGAGAGAGAGAGAGAGAGAGAGAGCCTCACACAAGAGCCTTGACTAGAACAACCTGAAGCCCAGGTATGTGCCCCTTACTGGGAATTAAACCCAAGATCCTTCAGTCCTCTGGTGACACTCTAACCACTGAGCTAAACCAGCTAGAGTAAGATTACTTTTTAAGCTCTGAGAATGGACTTCCTCCTGTAGACAGGTAGCCAGGTCAGGCCTATAATTATCTTACATGGGACACAAGACTTACAATTGATCAGGAAGAAAGATGAAAGTTGACAAGTTAACTGGTCATGGCTGGCTATTCTATTCCTCTGATTTGAGATAATAGGTAGATGATGCTATGTTTACTGTTTTTTTTTTCTTTTTCTTAGTTCCTGGTTGTTTACCTACTTCCATCCAGTATCCAAAGACCCTTCACTGTCAATAAGTTAGAGTTCAGTTATTTTTGTAGTCAACCAATCTGTATGTAATTTGATTATTCAAGCTAGTCTTTTATATGAAAAAATTATGCTATAATATTTAAAAGCTATGTTACCACTGGAAATTTTAAATACTTAAGCATCTAGAACTCAGATTCCTGTACTATGGGAAAAATAAGAAAGTACATAAAATAAATGCATTACTTTATGAATCATTATAAAGTGAACATGCACCACATAAAGAAATGAAATATGCCCTAGCTGGTTTTGTTCAGTGGATAGAGCCAGAGGACCAAAGGGTCCTGGGTTCGATTCCAGTCAAGGGAACATACCTTGGTTGCAGGCTCCTTCTCAGGCCCAAAGCCTAGTCAGGGCTTGTGCAGGAGGCAACCAATCGATGTGTTTCTCTCACAACGATGTTTCTCTCTGTCTTTCCCTCTCTCTTCCACTCTCCCTAAAAATCAATGGAAAAAATATTCTTGGGTGAGGATTTAAAAAAAATGAAATGAAATATGCCAGTACCTCAGAAACATCCGCCTTTCCTCTAACTTTCCTAGAAGTAACCATTATCCTGGCATTTATGATAATAACTTATGGCTTTATCATGTTAGCATGCATTCTTAAACACAATGGCTTGTTTATGCCTGCTTTTAAAATTTATGTAAATGGTTACAAAGCATGATTTTCTTTCTCCCTTTGGCTCTTTTCACTCAACATTATGTTTGCAAAATTCATCCATGTTGTAGAATTTGTAGTTCATTCATTCCCATTTTTGTATAGTATCTAATTTGTGCATACCTTTTCATGGTTCATTAATAGTTGGATTACTTCCAGTTTTTGTCTTTCATTAAATAATGCTACTCTGAACATTTTTGTACATACTTCTTGATGTCTTTGTGATATTATTATTTACAAAAGAAAAATACTGGAAAACACTTCAGTGGCAACAGAGAATCACCTATTGTTGTTTAAGAAAATACTGGTATTCGCAGCAATAGGATTGAATATCATTAAGTCATACTATTTCCATAGAAATTTTCAAAGAAAAAATTGTTTTTATTGAGCTCTTACCATGAGCAAGCTAATGTACTAAGTGTTTTACAAGTTATTTACTTACATGCTTTTTTTATTTACATGCTTTTAATACTAGCAACAATTACATAGTCTACACAAAATTATTATTTACATTTTACAGAAGAGAACATTGAAGCCCAGAGAGATGTTCTGAAATGATCAGATTTAAGTATTTTAACTCTATGTTATAGAGCTAGGATTTGAATACTGGTCTGACTCCAAAACTCCACTCTTAACTACTCTGTAGCACTGCTTTCAAAACATGGGAACAATGTCAAGATGCTATGTAACAGTACATACACTGTGCGTGTGTTGGGTGGGGGAAGAGGTCAGGCGCTGGAATCAAAGGATATGTAAATTATGTATGTTACCACCACAGTTCCTGTATTCCTGGTACCTGGTAATCCAACAAGTGCCTGGGGTTGAAAAAGAAAAACAAAAACAAAAAAACCGGTAACACTGAAAATAAATTTATCAAAGAGTTATTTTAGTGATTTAGTACTTATTGCTGGGTGGTGGAATCATTCTGGATGTTGTTCTTAACATATCTCTGCATTTTCAAATTATCTATTATAAGCATTTATAATTTTCTGATTTTTACAAATTATGGTTGAAACAAATTGACAATAAATATTAAAACCATTTGCTAAGAATCCTAATAATGTAACAGGAATGCCAGGATACTCAGACCATGGATTTGGCCACAATCAAAACTTACTAAGTGTCTCCATTTCTAATTGTGTAAGACCAATTCCTATGGTTTATTCCTTGCATCCATGGCTGGCAAAATTGCAAACTGGTATCATCTTTTGGAAATTAATTGTCAATATGTACCTTTAAAATATCTAACTTATTTTTAAAGGTTTATGCCCTTTACCCCAGTCCTGTATTCAACAATTATTTTGAGGAGTAATCTAAAAAAAGAAAAACAACATACAGTAAGTTGATTGTCGAAGCTTATGTTCAATAAAGAAAGTTGGTGAAATTAAAGGAAGAATGGTTATAGTTCAGTTATTCAACGGAATATTACTTCATCATTTATAACGAAACAAAATAGAAAAACACTCATGTTAGGTTAAATGAAGAATACAACATTGTACATATCTATGTTGGAATTACTATATTACATTTTTAAAGGATTTTCTTTTTTATTTATTTTTTAAATATATTTTGTTGATTTTTTTTTTTTACAGAGAGGAAGGGAGAGGGATAGAGAGTTAGAAACATCAATGAGAGAGAAACATAGATCAGCTGCCTCCTGCACACCTCCCACTGGGGATGTGCCCACAACCAAGGTTGAACGTGGGACCCTTCAGTCCGCAGGCTGACGCTCTATCCACTGAGCCAAACCGGTTAGGGCAAGGATCTTCTTTTTAAAAAATATATTTTTATTGATTTCAGAGAGGGAGAGATAGAAATATCAATGATGAGGGAGAATCATTGATCGGTCTGCTTCCTGCACGCCCCTCACTGGGGATGGAGCCCGCAACCCCCGCATGTGCCCTTGACGGGAATCGAACCCAGGATCCTTCAGTCCGCAGGGCTACTACATTACGTATAATATTTCTAAGGAGGGGAACATGGAAAAACTTTTTTATTGCGGGGCGGGGGAGGGGGAAGGAATTCTGAGCTGATCTCTCATTAACACACTTGGGATCACTAAGAACATGGTATAGCTTTCTACTTCTACTGAAAAACTACTGATTCTACTATTTTAATATTGTTACCTAAAAGCGTTGGGCAGGTATCCAAGTCGGAGCTAGAGTCCTAGGCGTATGCCTGCTAGTGTATTACTATGCGATTTACAAGGCGCTTGATGAACTCTCACTAGAGGTCCCAAGGTTGAAGAATCATGTATTGACAAACTAATTAAATGGAAACTCACATGAAAGAGCAACAGTTACCCCCGGTCTTGGAGCAATAGCGACCGTTTCCTGCACTGCCTTGGATCCATTCTTTTCTATGATACCCTGGTCTCTGAGCGCTTTGCATTTGCACAGCGGCTTGACCCCAATGACTGTTAGTAAAATCGCTCCCACTGCCCATAGTTCTTCAGAGCTTCAGAATGAAGACCATACACACACACACACACACACACACACACACACACACGGGAAGCGTGGTCCACAGTTCCTCTCATCCATCACTGAGCAACCTCGCCCCGGGCAGAGGATGCAGGAAAATCGCACGACTCTGCAGATCCTCTCCAGCATCTGGGGGAAACCAGGGACAACGGTGTGTAATTGCAGTCGTGGGGGTAAGAGGGCAGTATCTGCGGAGTCACCGCAGCCAACAAGGAGCCACGAACAGCTGGTCCCTCCCTCGGACGCCCTCGCTTTCCGCGATCAACGTTTCTCCGGTAACAGCGGGGCTCACCTCCCAGCCTGCAGCCCCGGCCGCCACCACCGAAGTCTGACCCGGACCAGTGGCGGCCCCGCCCCGGCGGAAGCCCCGCCCTCGGCAGAAGCCCCGCCCCCTCTTCCTCTGCCCGCCCCCCCCCCCCCATCTCTGCGCCTGCGCGACCGGAAAATTCGCGAAGGTTCCTGACCCGAAAGCGGCCGTTTCCGGAAGCCGGCTGCCGCCCTCCCGACAGAGCTGTGCTTGCGGGGGGACCTGTCCGCGCCCCGACGTTGCGGACCCACCGTTGCTCCTGCCTCGGGTCGCTGGGCACGGAGATGCCCTCCATGTGCTACAACCGGGGCTGCGGCCAGCGCTTCCATGCCGAGAGCAATTCCGACGGTAAGAGAAGCGCGCCAGCCTGCGCTCCCCGTTCCCCTGCACCCGGGGGACGCCCGCGGGCCCACGGTGCCCTGGGTCCCCCCGCGAGCCGTCGCCGCGCTGCCCGATCGGGCCCCCCTCCCCCCCCGGGCCCCCTGGCAGCGCCGCCCACGTGCGCGGACCCCTCGGCGGGAACCTGTGTCTCGCCGCCCGCACCCCGGGGCGGCGTTTCCCGGCCCCTCACTGTGTAATTGACCTGGAAGTGAGAACACCTTGACCTGCAGCCGCGTCTCTTGGAGGAAGCAAAAGGCAGCAGGTGCCCCGGTCCCCCTGGGCGGTCGATCTGCAGTGATTGTGTGTGAGTGTGTGCGGCGCAGAGACGGGAGGCCTGGGCGTGGGCGGGTGAGCCCCGCATTTCAGCTCGGCCTGGTTGTATCCGTGCAGAAGTTTATTTGTCTGAAGGCCGGCCAGCGGCGTGTCGGGTAGACC